>NC_053157.1:238984134-239242076 GCF_016835505.1 Polypterus senegalus | reverse complement strand
CAGCAGCAAATCCACCTCTGAATGGCTGAAGAAAACAAAATGAAGACTTTGGAGTGGCCTAGTCAAAGTCCTGACCTGAATCCAATTGAGATGCTATGGCATGACCTAAAAAAAGGCGGTTCATGCTAGAAAACCCTCAAATAAAGCTGAATTACAATTCTGCAAAAATGAGTGGGCCAAAATTCCTCCAGAGCGCTGTAAAAGACTCATTGCAAGTTATCGCAAACGCTTGATTGCAGTTATTGCTGCTAAGGGGGGCCCAACCAGTTATTAGGTTCAGGGGGCAATTAATTTTTCACACAGGGCCACGTAGGTTTGGATTTTTTTTTCTCCCTAAATAAAAACCATCATTTAAAAACTGCATTTTGTGTTTACTTCTGTTATATTTAACTAATGGTTAAATGTGTTTGTTGATCAGAAACATTGTGTGACAAACATGCAAAAGAATAAGAAATCAGGAAGGGGGCAAATAGTTTTACACCACTGTAGATATATATCTCTATATCTATATATAAAAACCACACAAATTATTGGGCTGCTTTTGGAAAAATGTTACGGCCAGGATTAAAAAAAAAAAATCGAAAAATTAAGGTTGAGAAATGCTGCTCCATCCATCACAGGTCTACTCCACCTGCCCATCCAACCCTTGAGCAATTACAAGAACAACAATTATGTACCCCAAAAAGGTTTATTAAAATTTCAGATCCACTTTCTTCCAGTTCAACCTCCACACAGCCAGTAGAGTGAAAACCAGTGCAACCATCAACAAGGCAGCTGCAGCTCCCAGCACCAGGTATCCAGTAGGAAGAGAAGCTGTGGGGAGGGAGACAAAGGACATTCACTCTCCAAGCCATACAGTGAAGGATGAAGACCAAGCAGCCGACAAACCCACAAGCAGAACTCCAGTATGAGAATCAAGATGGTTACTTTTCTGCTCCAGCCTGGAGGTTTGCAGCTGGTCAGCCTCAATGACAACAGGACCACTGTGAAGGAGCACATTCTTCCTGGATGAATGAATTTGTGACATGTTGTCTGCAGCTCTGCCAGATCCTGAAAGCAGAAAGGGGGTAAGGGTTAGTTCAACTAAGGCATTACAAGCCATCTTGGTTGGGGCTGGGCGTTAGAGAACTGCTTCCACTGCTCTAGCTCAGAATTTGACAGAACTATCCATTGCAAATAGAGTCAAAATACCAAGATGGCCAGCATCAGTTATCAAGTTAAAACTAGGCTACTCACGTCTCACAGGGCAGCTCTGAGTGCAGGAGTCTGTGGCAGAAGGATAGCAGGCAGCAGCAACACAGTAGATGAAGACCTACAGAGAAGGCAGGGACAAAATGTGTTACTTTACCCTAAATCACTAGGATCACTACTGGGGGGTTGGATTTAAAAAAAACCCTTTGGTCTATGCATACCCAAAAGTGAAGCCTACCACAGCATACTTCAGGAAAGGCCAAAAGAGCCTCAAAGCACCACAAGACAAGAAGTCTACCTTTTTAGCCAAAGCCTGCTGAGCTACAGGATCCACAAAAGCAAACATCTCAAACACAAATCTCTTGTAATGACTTGGGTAGGCTACTCCAGATGTGCTGTCCACTGTCACCAAGCTAGTCAAATAGTTGTCCCCTGTGTATGGGCACCTGGGGAAGCAGATCCCCCCCAGTTAGCACTGAACAGCTAATCCTTTCTCCCCACTCCCACATTGCGTGGTCACCTACCCATTCACCAGAAGGCTCCACTGGGGCTGGCTGGAAGCAGAAGGTCCTGGGGTGACCCAGCAGTCCCTAAGAGTCAGCACAAGGTTATGGTCAGTCCTGTTCACGATCTGCACTTCCACAGCCACAGGATCCCTCAGAGTTTTGGTCACAGGGTAGTCCGCATCCACATAGTAGGACCCATAGGAGGAATCTGGCCATGGAAGGGGGTATTACTTTATCAAATCCCAACTACATAATCCTCTCAGCACCAAGTACCTCTGCCTTTTAAAAATCTTCATGCCTTCATTCCCAGAAGGCCTGATCAAGCCAACATGGACCCCACCCCGTACAGTACCTGTAGCAATGACCAATTCCAGGTCAAATGGCCCTTGCTCTACTACTGGAAGAGGTGGCGCCACAGTATACACCTCAGCCTCCACTTGCACATCCTGGCTTCCCGAGTAGGTGCACTGGAAGAATAACCTGAGGAGAGAAACACCACATCATAGCAGGTAGAGCACATTTAGGGTTAGAAGAAGCAGGTTCAGAAGCCTTACTTGTAGACACTGTCCCTGGTGATGGAGCCCTCTGGACCAGTCCTCACAGTGATGGCAGCAGACATTGTATTCTGGTAAGTCACATTGCCTCCAGCCAACTGAAACAGGGACATTAGAATCACTGCAGTCACCAAAAATTGTGGTGGCGGCAATACCTTTCAGAAATTAACCCTCTTAAGCAAATCCTAATTATCCAGTTTAAAATGTTACTGGACTAGTTGTGGTGGTGATCAAAGATATCTTCACACGCCACACTCGAGATCAAATCTGAACTAGCTAGAAAGACCACTTCTGCCAGACATCCCCCAGATGGGGTCTCACCTGAACTGTGCTGCCACAGGCACTGACTGGAAACTGGTACAAGACAAAGCTGGACAGGCTGGTCACAGGGCTGCAGCTGGGGGAACTGCTGTCCACCAACTGTATGGACCCAAGATCCAGGGGAGGAAGGGTCACATTCTCAGACACCACCACCACAAACTGGCCATCCAGGGTGCACTGCACAGTCACTGGCCAAAGCAAACACAAGCATGAATATCCAGTAGCAGCCACCTCCGCTCGCTCACTCACCAAGCCCAACTCACCATCATTGGCATAGTAGGACTGGTGCTGCTGCTCGAATCGTAGCAACAGTTGTTGGCTTCACAGTCTGCTTGAGTGATGGATGAAGACACTCCACATGGGAGCTTCTCACTGGCTGCAACTGCACATCTCTCAGCAACACTCACAGATCGGCGAGCTACGATGGTCAAAAAGCCCATTTAGATTATGGGAGAAACCCTCAGGGTGCCAACCCAGAAGATAAGCATACCTGGCTTAGGGCATGTGAAGGTTTTCAGATTTGATCGAGATCCAACGGCAATTGTCACGACATACTGGGAGCCCTAAAGAGAACGGGAGAGGCTCAAAACTACAAAACAAGATACACAGCTTGTTGAAAAACCACCAACTGCTTAAGTGCCGGCGCTACTCACCGGTTCAGACGCGTAACCGTAGTGAGAAGACAAAGGCACCATTAGTGTGGTGCGACCAGATATTACACGGAGAACGATTGCTGGGAGATCTTTGGTCACCTTTACCAGTCCGCCTCTCGTCTCTAAGAAATAAAAATGAAAAGTGGGGACATTTAATTTAAGAAGCTAGTATGGAAAAGTCTCAGTGGTAGAGAACACAGCACACTCACTTTGGAGAAAAACGAGCGGAGAGCCATCAAATGACAGCGTCATCGTCTTGTCACCGTCGCATTGCTTAGTCACGCGGACATCCCCTAGGGTAACCTGAGCGCCCGACACGCAAACGACCAGCCAGAAAAGACACCAACAATCCAAACGCGCCATACTGTGAATGCGCCAAACAGGAACACGACATGAACAAGAGAGAGCGAGCGAGCGGGTTTAAATCATCGGCAACGCGCGCACGTGCATCTGAGAATGGAGCGCGGGAAATGGGAGACACTCGATCTGCTCGTGCTGCTTTATTGAGCAATCAGTACGTCGCGACATCGGACTGATACGTCCAGACGAAGACCACGTAGAAGTGACCCTCTGCAGGTGGTCCTCACGTAACAGCGATAATTTACCTTAAGCGCCAACACAGTATTGCTACTTACTATACGCTTCAGTTTGACTGACACAAGCTTCGACGCTTCTGTATCATTTTGCCATCTCGAGTTATGTAAGTACTTAAAAATAAGTCAAGAGAATGGGGGTCTGGTTGGGGGTCTTTACAGAAATGCAAAACGTGTTCATTCAGTTTTCATTTTTCAAAATATCATAAAGATTATTGTTTTAATTGAAATGTACTGTGTAGATGCAGAAGGAGGGCGGCACGGTGGCGCCGTGGTAGCGCTGCTGCCTCGCAGTTAGGAGACCTGGGTTTGCTTCCTGCATCCTCCCTGCGTGGAGTTTGCATGTTCTCCCCGTGTCTCTTTGGGTTTTCCTCCGAGCGCTCCGGTTTCCTCCCACAGTCCAAAGAAATGCAGGTTAGGTGGATTGGCGATTCTAAATTGGCCCTAGTGTGTGCTTGGTGTGTTTGTGTGTGTCCTGTGTTGGCTGGGATTGGCTCCAGCAGACCCCCGTGACCCAGTGTTCGGAATCAGCGGGCTGGAAAATGGATGGATGATGCAGAAGGAAAAATACCTCATACAATGCCTTTGTTGTTAAATTCTTTTTTTAAAAAACACGCTTATTTATTTCAAGTTAAAAAGTGTACTAAAAAGTAAAAAAAAAATTAAGTCTCTCATACATCACTCGTAAACTAAAAGCGTGGGTGCTTTTCATCAGAGGTTTTTTTTTTTTTTTACTTTTTAGTGCACTTTTTAACTGAAGCGTGGTTTTTAAAAAGTGTGTGTGTGTGTGTATATATATATATTGTTTTCAACTTTTTAGTCTTGGGTTTGTTCTAGTGTAATTTTGTAATCAATATTTGAACACTTCCTTTGCATCTTTTATGAAGATGTGTGCCTATAAACGTCAGTTACTAGCGCTGTCTATTGGTGAAATCTTGAACTATTCTTCATATGAAAATTTCATTTCTTAATTAACATGGATTCTTTGGTCAATTTGTGAAACTGGTTATTGATTCATGTATTGTCATCGGAAATGAGTAAGTGTGCAAAATTTCAAGTCATTTGGACAATGGGAAGTGGGTTAAATATCGACTACAAGATTTGTAACAGACAACAAACAAGTGAAGCAAATATAAACGTGGTAATAAAAAGGTGGACGTGAAGAAGTGTTTGTGCACGTTACAAGTTTATCCTTCCATTTTCTTTTTCTGTCTTCAGTTTTTAGCACTTCTTTTTTGCGCTTTATTTCATTTGTTTAGCGCCGATGTTTTAGTATTATGAGTGCGTTTCCTGACAACGGCGAATCCTAGCAGTTAACGGGCAATTTTACGATGCATCTCCGTAACGTATGTTGTAGTGGACCAGTGCGTCACCGTGCTGTGTATCCATTATTAAGACATTCTCATTAGCTGCGGAGAATAGCGGGGATTTAGGAGTCTTATTTTACTTATGTCGCATCTTTCAGAGTGTTTAGTCCCCTCTGCCCACCCTTAATATCCCACCCCTGATGTCGTGCGGACTTCTTTCCGATTATAGTGCAGTGCCGATGTGTATGAGATAAAAAAAAAAAAAAGTGGGGCGACACAACGAAGAGAAGATCAGGCGGCTCATCTTTTCAAAAGTGGAAGTTTTTTTTTACTGATGCGTGTGCCTGTCATTTCTTTTGCGTTTGTCATTGAAACCGTCCGTGTCCGAATGTGTGCGATTTTATGTACTTATTTGTATTTGGTTATCAAATTTACAATGTCGTGTTAACTTGTGAAAAGCCACAGAAGGTAAATTTAATTCCACAGATCAACTAATAATGTAAACGTATATAACAATGACAATAATAATATTGTAAACTGACTGCTTTCCAGTGGCGTATAGCTAGAACATCGAGGGTCCCTGGGATAATATTACAGTATATGGGATTTCCATCAATATTTAAAAAAAAAACACAAATAAAAACTTCAAGAAAAATCAAGGAAGTCTTCAATATAAGATGAACAAAAACTTATTTCAAATAAACTGTGTTCAATTAATTCTTCCTTAACACAAAACTTCAAACATTTAATAAAATTAAGTGGCGGACACTATTAACACATTATTTCAAAATCATGAAAAGGCCACTTTTAAAAAAACAAATCAAATCAGCAGTAGATGACTAAACATTAAATAGAAATTCAATTAAATCAAATACTCGGTAAAACCTTTGCAGGTTGTTTGTTTTTTTTTTTTGGGTGGAAACCTTCTGGAAAAGAGTTGGTGTCAAGCAAATTTTAATGAAGAGAACTATGTAATGCCTACACCTCTCTTATATACTCTTTGGTATGGGAAGTGTAAAAGTGGTGTTAATGTTTCTGATGCGCCATCTGTTGGAATGACATATAACATGGCTTATAAGAGACAGGGTGGCGCAGTGGGTAGCGCTGCAGCCTCGCAGTTAGGAGACCCAGGTTCACTTCCCTGCGTGGAGATTGCATGTTCTCCCCATGTCTGGACTGTGCGTGGGTTTCCTCTGGGTACTCTAGAATCACCAATGCACCTCACCTGCATGTCTTTGGGATGAAACCAAATTGTCCCTAGTGTGTGCCCTGCGGTGGTCTGGCACCCTGCCCGGGGTTTGTTTCCTGCCTTGCACCCTGTGTTGGCTGGGATTGGCTCCAGCAGACCCCCATGACTCTGTAGTTAGGATATAGCGGGTTGGATAATGGATGGATGGAAATTTGAATTGCATCACTCTGACAAGTTAAACATTATACTCTAATTTTTTGCGGTCGAAGTTGGGGAGGCTCTCCTCGCTTTCTAAGTTGGTTGCACTGCACATCAAAAGTAGGTGAAAGCTGCAGCATCACGCTATTTATTCACACTTGTGTCTATCTGTGTGTCTTTTAAATCCGTCGTACACACAGTGCTGTCCAACGTTTACCTGCAGGCATGTGGCTAAGGTGTTTGAGATGCGTTATCTTTTGCAATTCAGACTGTACTGCAGAGTGCAGTATTCAGTGTTTTGCGTATCCAAAGGTTTCCCAAATGGACTATTGGTTCTCCAAATGTTGTTCACTTCAGATGTGATGACATTCCCAGCTTTGAATACAGAGGTAAAAACATCAGGGGCTTATGCTGCAGTCTGTTGTGCCCAGCCCCTGGTCTTTTTCTTAATTATATTGTGATAACCAGGGGGCTGGCTGGAAGCAGAGGGTCCTGGGGTGACCCTAACCTTCTGTTGACTCTTGGGGACTGCTGGGTCAGTCCTGTTCACGATGTGCACTTCCACAGCCACAGGATCCCTCAGAGTTTTGGTCACTGGGTAGTCAGCATCCACAAAGTAGGAGCCATAGGAGGAATCTGCCCATGGAAAGAGCATTAACTTTCACAACCTTTCCCCATGATCCTCTGAGCTGCAAAATCCACCAGGCTTTCAAGAGACTTCAAGCCATTCTGGGAGTTATCAGCACATCAAACTATCTGGGACACCACCTCCTATAGTACCTGTTGCAATGACCAATTCCAGGTCAAATGGCCCTTGCTCTACTAGTGGAAGAGGTGGCACCACAGTATACACCTCAGCCTCCACTTGCACATCCTGGCTTCCCGAGTAGGTGCACTGGAAGAATAACCTGAGGAGAGAAACACCACATCATAGCAGGTAGAGCACATTTAGGGTTAGAGGAAGCAGGTGCAGAAGCCTTACTTGTAGACACTGTCCCTGGTGATGGAGCCCTCTAGACCAGTCCTCACAGTGATGGCAGCAGACATGGTGTTCTTGTAGGTCACATTGCCAACAGACAGCTGAAACGGGGACATTACAGTCACTGCTCTCACCAAGATTGGATTATGTTTCTAGTCTTTTGTTGTGGGTCAATACTTGTAGAACAAACTTCACTCCCTTTAAACTAGATAATGAGGTCTGGTCTGCCCTATTAAATTGATCACCACCACAAATGGTCAGGCCAAACAGACACCTCACTCAGCACTTCTGATCCTCCATAACTAGCTGGAGAGCCCACTCTACTGCTAGACATCCCCCAGATGGAGTCTCACCTGAACTGTGCTGCCACTGTCCCT
The DNA here is from genome assembly GCF_016835505.1 of Polypterus senegalus. NCBI lineage: Eukaryota > Metazoa > Chordata > Cladistia > Polypteriformes > Polypteridae > Polypterus > Polypterus senegalus. The sequence continues at coordinate 239,234,208 of NC_053157.1, read as the reverse complement.
GACTGGAAACTGGTACATGACAAAGCTGGACAGGCTGGTCACAGGGCTGCAACTGGTTTAATTATTACACAAAATATGGAGGTACTTCGTGCATCAAGTGGAGAGGGGCACCACAGAAATATTACATTGTCGGATTTACCATGGACCATGGCAAACCGTGCATCTGAACCAGGTTCCACAAAAAAAAGGGGGCTACATTAAGAGAAAATAATTGCATACCATAATATTGTGAGAGTTTTGAACACTTTTGTAACCCTCCCAAGTGGGGCGACACGCCGAAACACGATTAATGCGTCCGTCGAGGTCTCCTTGTCCTTCACTGAGGCAACCACAGTTTCACAGCACTTTGCGGGTTTGCAGCGTCACAGAGGCAACGTCAGACTAGCTGCCTCCGTGTGCAATGTTTCTGTCGCCCGATGGGGGATGAGGGGAACACGATAACTTGGCCACTGACCTGGCCCCGGCCCTGCCCGTTTGCTGTGTCGGTGTGTAGTAGCGTGGCATCTCCCACTACAATAAATAACCTGGCTGTTCCTCTTTCAAGTTGGAATTCCTAAGCTGCTTAGACTCCGCCTCATCTTTTGGGTGCAAGGCAGTGGCACACGCGTCACATGGTACCTGAAGTGGGGTTTTGCATCAATGGAACGCCAAGAGGCATATAACACACCGAGACCGGCGGAGCAAGATGAAGCTCCTTTCTTTGTACACCCCATGGATGTGCTGATGAAGATGTCTCTCTCGGACCACTTGGAGTGTTTCCAATTCTGCTTCAAGTGCACGGCAACACTGATGCACTGGGACAGGAGAGGCTGGGCAGGTATTGTGGTCCCGTTTTTAACTGGAGAGGCCCTACATGTGAAACCTCGCTCATGGATGACTTCCTGAAGTCACAGGTCCTCCTGCACACAGCTATGAGTCCACTGGCCAAGTGATGCATTGACCCAGAGCGGCCAATATGAGGACAGATCCGGGACTTGGTGGACCTGATTCAAGGCTGGATGTATGGGGACACTTTTGTGTGCATGGTGGAGAAGCTCACTGTTGACACAGTCCTGTCGGGGATAGACGAGGACCTTTGTGATGAGATGCTCCGGAATGACGTCCACTCGCTGTTAGACCTGACCTACAGACTGGAGGGTGTCCAAGCCAGCTGGAAATAAAGGAGCTATTCGTACTTGACACTGACTTTGACTTTGATCCAACCAACACTGGTGGAAGATGCCATCATAGTGTGGACTGAGTGCAGGTGCATTCGCTGTGATCAACCAGAACATCTGGCTCAGGACTACTGTCTCCCACCTGTACAAACCAAGGTCATCGGTCTTGCAAGTTTCCCACAAGATGCTGGTCAAACACAATTTTAAGGTCTCTATTAAGTTGCCTGGATGTGAAATCCCAGTGCTGTAGCGCCCTCTCTGTAGTTCAGTGTGACTTGCTCCAGTAGACCCCTTTATAGGAGTGCAGACCAGGTGAACCTTCACTGCGTCCATGGTTTGGACTGCCATATCTGACACTTCACCCTCGCCTCTTTTGATAGGGAAGAGGAATGCCCATTTATCACAGGTCTCGGCCACCTGCAGAGCGCTTTCCCCTGTAGTAGACAGCGAAGGGCTCACCGCTGCCAATGTCAATCAAGAAGCCAGGTTGGAAATTGAACCTGAGTTGTCCAGTGAGGTGGGGACCCCGGACAGCTGGCGGACTTTAGCACCCTGGTCACTCACAGCAGCCAAACCTAGACCAGACTCCCACTATGGACCCTGACGAAGCAGCAGCGTTGGGTGAGCACGGTAAGTGTGATGCTGCGTAAGGTGTAGAGACTGCCACTCAGACAGAGTTCGCCCGCCTGCAGGTCAGGCGAGTGAGCGGGTTGGTGGAGTGGTTTCAGTCCATGCTATAAATTCCTTCATCCTCTCGCCATATGAGGCCGGGCATTGTTTGCGTGAGGAGGAACCAGGTCTGACAATGGGTGGTCCAAGGATTTCATCATGCTACTTAATGGCAGTCAAGGTGACGTTGTCTAGCCTGTAGAGGTCTGCGCGTCTATCCATGGATCTGCCACCCCCCCCATCAAACCGGTTATGCTGAACGATGTTAAAGGCAGCATAACGTTCTCCACGGCTTCTCCAGACCCTTTCAACGTCTGTCACATGTGCTCGGGGTGAACCTGCTCTCATCGGTGAAAAGTACAGGGCGCCTGGCAGTTGAGGACCTGCCAATTCTGGTATATTATGGCAAATGCTCGCTTCATTGTTGCCCCCCCTAGTGCACCAAAGCAGCTGAAACTGATGAACAAGCCCCTCTGCTACTTCACTGAGCAGATCAGTAGCCCACAAGTGTCACTAACTTGATGTTATACTCTCATTCATAAGGATGCCTTTAATTTTTTTTTGAGTAGTTTAGTTTTCAGTATATGCTCATGTTGGTTGACTGTGCCACATGATACCCCGAGGTAACCACTCTATGGAGGGTGAATGCACTGACTGTCGCTAAAGCTCTCTCGGAAATGTTCACACATTTTGACATCGAGTCCATTCGAATTGTTCGTCCGGTGACCACACAGGGTGTTAGACATTTTTTGAAGAGGAATGAACGGGGGTCTGTGGGGCATCTTGCAGGGGCAGATTTCTTGATCAAGTCGTTTTACTCCAAGAACAGATCTCGAAATCGTCCTCTATCACCCTGGAACGTATGCAGTGTAAAAAGGGGGCGCAGCGACCCACAAAGGTACCTAAGATTCACCCAAAGTTGTACTGTATATATGGAAGGGGCTGAAGCAGAGTCCAATTGGTTTGTAAGGCTCCTTTATGGACTGAGTTCACTTTAGAGGAAAAGTCTTGAGGATTCAGAGCGTGATATGAAGGTTTGTCCTAGGGGCCGATTTGTTCTGGGGTCCTAGCAGTGGGAAAGAAACCCCAGCATCTTCTTCTTCTTCATCTTTTCCCACTTCTTTATGGGTCCAATATTTGATAAGTTTTTGCATTATTTTCACACCAAAGGGATTGATTGAGATCTGCTGTACTAACACTGTAGACCACGGATGTCGAACTCCAGTCCTGGAGGGCCGCAGTGGCTGCAGGTTTTCATTCTAACCATCTTCTTAATTAGTGACCAGTTTTTGCTACGAATTTAACTTTGTTTTCCTTAGTGTTAATTAACTTGACTCTGGCTCCTTTGTTGTTTCTTTTTCCTTAATTAGCAGCCAAATAATAGTGAGACGCAAAATGAGCCGCCACATGAGCAGCTCTCCTGTGCCCGTCACACAATATCTGAAAATAAAGAAAGGTGAAGGTCTCAGTAAGGCTGATCTCTCAGGTCACCAAACATTTTGACGGTGCTCTTAGAAAAAAAAAAAACAGAAAATCAACAATTTTGAGAATGTCTGCTGTGGCAGAATGAGAGCAGCAACAAGCCATGGGATTAGATATCGGGTTTAATTAACAAGAGTGGGCTTCTAATTAAGAAACTGGTTGGAGTGAAATTGGTTGGAGTTTGAAGCCCCAATTTAGCTGGTTATCTGTTGGTTTGTTTCACACCTCATTTCTGTTTGGCTGTCTTTTAATGAAATCCTGAATCCTTAAAAAAACAGGGCTGTTAAGATGAAGGGGAAAAGAAGTTAATTAGCAGTGAAAACTGGTCACTGATTAAGAAAATGGTTAGAATGAAAACCTGCTGCCACTGCGGCCCTCCAGGCCTGGAGTTCGACATCCCTGCTGTAGGCCATTTCACAGAACTCCCAAGTTTTTTTTTTTTTATTGTTCTCCTTGTAACTATAATTTAGTTCCATATAAAATACAGTAGATACTATTCTCTGCTTTCTTTTATGGTTCTTCTATGGTGCCACCACCACCACCATCATCTCCTGATCAAAGTCCTCTACTGACACTTGTGAGATTTGACTGTTTGAATAAACGTGGATACTCCATCCGACCACGAGATCCACTAGACGGGATTCTCTGAGATGAAGTTGGGGGGCTAAAGACTGACTTAAGAACAATTCGGTTAGGCAGAATGCTCTGGTGGTCTACAGATATTATTATTTTTTTTATCCTCCAGCTTTACTGCAGTTTTTTCTTTGTCTTCTATCCACCCTTCCCAAATTATCTTAACTTCAGACCATCATTTAGAGACTTTTATTAATTTCTCTTAATTAGAGATCTATTTTATGTAAGTGTCAATTATTTGTTTCCTATATACTATGTGTGCATTGCTTTTCTTATCCAGTATGAGTTTGTTTTTGCTAGAATGTAGTAAAATCTTCGGCGTCTTGCAAAGCACTTTAGGTGACACCATTTGTGCTATAGAATGAAATGATACTGTGTTTCCATACTTTAAGTTTATGGCAGTCCAATTGACAGGTTTTTTTTTTTGATACAACTAGCTGTGCACCCCCCCCCCCTCCCCCCGAAAAAGAAAAGAGGGGTTGAAATCTAAGTAATCAACGCAGACCTCCACATTGTCAGTGTAAGTGTTTGCAGTGCATTGCCGTGTATTTTGTAGTAGAATGGATTGCTTTTTTCATTCCAACAGATGGCGCACCACAAACATGAGCACTGCTTTTACAAATCCCGTGCTAAAATGGCATGTCGAAGAGACAAAGCAACTAGACAGACAAAGAGCTAGACAGACACTTGTCCCTTTAACGGGGACAAACGGAGGTATGTTTACATTATTGTGACACCTTGAAGTGTTTCTTCTAAAGGATGAAAACGGTTTAACACACTGAAAGTTGTGTCTGCCTTGGTCTGACTCCGTCTCAAATGACAAGATATCCTGACAGGGTTAGTGGCTCATGGCTCTGGACAATAGGGTATCACACCATCTGATATCCTTTTGCTTATTTTATTTATTTATTTATTGGGGGTTCTACGGTACTTGTTCCCAAGTCAATTCCGATTCATCATAAGAGACTTTAAATCTGGTAACTGGTTTTTTTTTTTTTTTTTTGTTTCTCTTTAAATTCATTTCAATTTTAATGTACCAAAAGGGACAATTTTTTCAGAATGTTTTAAAGAAAGTCTTTGAGATTTTTTTTTCTGTTGTATTGTGTTTACATCAAACTCGGTAGAAATAAATATATTATGATAGAAATTGTGAACAATTACATCAAATTATATTACGCACAAAAATTAAACCCATATTTTAGTCTTGACAGATGATTGATGTAAAGGCTGCCAGGTTATGCTGAGATGTAAAGTTGAACTTTAATTTAAAAGTTTAATCTCAGTTGGAATGAGGATATTTTGAACTGATATTTTACTTATTCATTTTTTTTCATTCCAACAGATGGCACATCAAACAGGTTTCTTAACCGTACTGTGACACCAGGAAGTGTTTATTCAAAAGAATGAAAACCGTTTTACACACTGAAAGTTATCTGTGCGCACTCCAACTTCCACGTTCTTCCGCTACATAAATCCCGATTAGTGTGAAAACTAACGCTCGTGCACGCGCATTATGTAACGCCCCAAATCCTCCCAGAATTACGCCTATTTGAATATGCAAATCAATATAAATCGCCCTTAAGCGCAGCCTTCTGTGAAAAGACAATGGGAAAAGCACGGGGGGAAATATAAGAATTTCAGCGAATACCAAGTGGAGGCAAAGGAAAAACATACTATTTGTTCAAATAAACCGTGGTATAATCAACAAAAGGAAGTTGATCGAGTGACATAGCGTGTTGGAGAAACTTGAAAGCTCACGTTCACAAAATCGCACAGTGCCGGAAATAAAAAAGAAGTCACATATCAAAGTCACCGTGAAAAGAAGAGTTGTAAGCCCACTGTCTGAGTGTCATATGAAAGTTTATTAGGGTACAGAGAAAAAAGGCACACAGTGGGGAAAAAGCACAAAATGTCAACTTCAATCTTGACATTTCCACTTTAATCTCGTAGTTTATTTTGTCATTAAAGTAGAACATCATAAACTTCATCTTAAAATCGTTTAATTAACCAGTTTCTCAGATCACATCGTAACTAAAGTAGCACATTAAATGCTTTGTTTTGTTTTGAGGAATTCTCTGACTTAATGTCAATTTTAGTTACAAACTATAACACACTCTTAATAGTCGGCGACTTTAACTTTCATGTCGACAATCAGTGTGACCAAAAGGTAAAGGAATTCATGAACCTCCTGGACTCTTTTGATTTGAGGCAGCTCGTAATCAGCCTACACATAAAGCAGGTCATACGTTAGACTTAGTGATTACTAAAGGACTTAAAGTTGATATAAAGCAGGTCACTGATATCGGTCTATCAGACCATTTCCTTCTACTATTTAATATAGAAATAAAGATAGAAAACGCTCATGAGAAGCATTTTGTTAAAAAACGCTTCTTTGACTCATCAGCAGCTTTAAAGCTTACAACTATTCTAAGCAATCAGTCCGTTTATAATGCCAACTATAATAGCGAGGATAATGTAAATAGTAAAGTGGAAAACTTTAATTCTAAAGTAAGAACTGCTGTTGACATAGTTGCACCTGAAAAGACAGTTAAAAATCCTCTAGTACTGTTATTCCATGGAAGACCCAAAGAGTGTCTGATTTAAAGAGAACATGTCGTAGAGCTGAGCGTAAATGGAGAAAAACTAAACTAACTATCCATTATGAGATATTGAAGTTAAAATAACAGAATACAATAACACTGTCCGTCTTGAGAGGCTGCTATTTCTCTAATATTATAAATAACAATGCTAGTAATCCCAGAGTCTTATTTTCTACAATTGATCGTCTGTTAAACCCAGGTAACACAAAGGAATGCCCCCAGAATACTTCCAGTGAAACCTGTGAGAACATTGCTGTATTTTTCAATCAAAAAATTAATGATATTAGAGATAACATAGTATATCTCCCCAACACTGCAGAACCTCCAAAGCCCCGGTACTCCATTATAAACAAATTAAATGCTTTCACCAGGATAGATTTACCTGAATTACATAGTATAATCTCTCAACTGAAACCCTCCACCTGCGTCCTTGACCCAATACCAACCAGGTTTTTCAAAGAAATATCAGGCGTGCTAATTGACAATATTCTGGACATAGTAAATTGTCATTAGATACGGGGTCTTCCAGACTGTCTTAAGACTGCTGTAGTTAAACCCCTCTTAAGAAACATAATCTTGACCCCTCTGCTCTTTGAAAATTTTAGACCCATTTCTAACGTGCCCTTCTTAAGTAAAATTCTAGAGAAGGCAGTCATTATGCAGTTAAATGACCACCTCAATAAACATGCTATTCTTGATACTTTCAGTCAGGCTTCAGAACAAATCACAGCACAGAAACTGCACTTGTTAAAGTAGTAAATGACTTGCGGGTAAATGCAGACAGAGGCCATTTATCTGTTCTCATCCTCTTAGATCTGAGTGCTGCATTTGACACCATTGATCACAATATTCTTAGAAATCGCCTTAGTCAATGGGTGGGCCTCTCTGGCAGTGTCTTAAATTGGTTTGAATCCTGCCTGGCAGGGAGAAAATTCTTTGTGAGTTGTGGTAATCAAATCTCAAAGACACATGATATCCGATATGGTGTTCCACAAGGCTCTATCCTGGGTCCGCTGTTTTCTCAATCTACATGCTTCCGTTAGGTCAGATTATCTCAGGTTACAACGTGAGCTACCACAGCTATGCTGATGACACACAGCTGTACTTATCAATAGCACCTGATGACTCCGACTCTTCGATTCACTAACACAATGTCTTACTGGTATTTCTGAATGGATGAATAGTAATTTTCTCAAACTAAATAAAGAGAAAACTGAAATTTTAGTAATTGGCAATAATGGATTCATGAGGTTATCAGAAATAAACTTAATGCACTAGGATTAAAAGTTAAGACGGAAGTAAAAATTTAGGGTAACCGTTGACTGTAATCTGAATTTTAAATCGCATATTCATCAGACCACTAGGACAGCATTTTTTCACTTAAGAAACATAGCTAAAGTTAGACCTCTTATATCATTGAAAGATGCTGAGAAATTAATTCACGCTTTTGTTTTCAGTAGACTAGATTACTGTAACGCACTCCTCTCAGGACTACCCAAAAAGACATAAATCATTTGCAACGAGTGCAGAATGCAGCTGCTAGAATCCTAACTGGGAAAAGAAAATCCGAACACATTTCTCCAGTTTTGATGTCACTACACTGGTTGCCTGTGTCATTCAGGATTGACTTTAAAATACTGCTTATGGTTTATAAAGCCTTAAATAATCTCGCTCCATCTTATATATCGGAATGCCTGACACCTTATATTCCAAATCGTAACCTTAGATCTTCAAATGAGTGTCTCCTTATAATTCCAAAAGCTAAACTTAAAAGAAGTGGTGAGGCGGCCTTCTGCTGTTATGCACCTAAAATCTGGAATAGCCTGCCAATAGGAATTCGCCAGGCAAATACAGTAGAGCACTTTAAAACACTGCTGAAAACACATTACTTTAACATGGCCTTTTATAACTTCACTTTAACTTAATCCTGATACTCTGTATGTTCAATTCTTCATAATAACTATTCAGTGGCTCAAAATCCATACTGACCCCTACTCTCTCTTCTGTTTCTTTTCCGGTTTCTTTGTGGTGGCGGCCTGTGCCACCACCACCTACTCAAAGCATCATGATACACCAACATTGATGTACTGAAAGCCAGAAGTCTACGTGACCATCATCATTAGGTCCTTCCATGAGAACCCTAAATACAAAGAGAACTGTTTGACTTATTTTAGGTAGATTGCCCAGAGGGGACTGGGTGGTCTCTTGGTCTGGAACCCCTACAGATTTTATTTTTTCTCCAGCTTTGGAGTTTTTTTGTTTTTCTGTCCACCCTGGCCATCGGACCTTACTCTTATTCTATGTTAATTAATGTTGACTTATGTTCATTTTTTATTGTGTCTTCTATTTTTCTATTCATTTTGTAAAGCACTTTGCGCTACATTTTTTTGTATGAATATGTGCTATATAAATAAATGTTGATTGATTGATTGTATTTGATCTTCTACTCGTATGTGCTCTATGTGTGTGAATCACTACTTGCTTCTTAAACCGGCTCTCTTCCTCTGACAGGACACAGAATCCATTACATTCGTGATATTACAGCTCTCTGAATAACTAAAATACTGAGATGTATACGTGATGTCATTTTCATGATGATAGGAGTTAAAGCACGTTATTAAACATGAGTTTCACTTCGATGAAATAATTTATTGCAGCAGTACAATCGGGGGCGGCTCTAGGCTTGTGGTGGCACTGGGCAGAGGAAGAATCGGTGGCTCCTTCGCCCGCCCGTCAGTAAAGTAGCTTGTGCACAGTGGATGGCCACGTCCGTTGCAGAAACTGCATAGCCGCCTCGTGCTCATGACACAAGCATTTAACTTTTGCCGAAATTTGTCACTATGTTTTTAGCTGTGTTGTTATTTTATCTTTCTGTTTTATATTCAATATATATTGGCGTAGCCGTCACTGCAGTCAGTGCTTTTCTTTCCCCAAGTAACCGATCGCCACACAATCAGCTCAGTAATAGACGTTAAGCCATCTGTAAGCTTAGCTCCGATTCTTCAAAACGTTTAAGGAACATTGAAATATCTTCGTAGTACATGGTTAATTATTCTATCCTTCACGACACTCTCAGTGAAGAATATAGATTATTTAAATGAAGTTAAAGTTTTATGTGTATAATTTAACAAACATATTTTGCTGCATTTCACCGTAAAAATTATATCGTCATCATATGTAAATATGCGCTTTATAAAGTGGCGCAGGTTGTGCGATATTATAACTATAGTGCAAGTTTACAGTGCGGTGATTGTACTTATAAGTACCAACAGTTCTACAAGGAGCTGTTTTGTTTAGCAACAGCATACAGATGTTATTCAGCAGTATATAGCTGTTAATTGGGTTGTGATTAAAATATAAATTATTCTAAATTGCAAATGCTATTATACCCTACATTTTATATTTGTGGAAAACAAAATAAATAAGGCCAACTTATTGTTTTAGTCCTTCTTTATTTCCATTTAACATTAATTGTTAAGCTGTTTGTTGTGCCAAAAAAATGCAAGCCATCATATTTTCGATTGCATAAACTATGGGACAACAAATAAGCACCCATAACATGGAGAAATACAAAGATGGCTTAAGAAAACAAACAATTTTGAAATGCCTCAACTTGACATTAAATAATAAACAAGTTTCAAATCAAGCTTCAGGAACAAGAAATGTATGTGTGTATAATAATAATAATATATATATAATAATAATAATAATAATAATAAAGCACAATATATATGAGTAAAATAAATCAGCAAAAGGCTTTATCAAACACCAGCCCTTTCTGGATATAAAAAGTAGAATACAAAATAAAAAATATATATATATATATATAACAGTATACCCAAACCACTGTAAAACAAATAACAATTTAAATAAAGTGCCACTCAAAGTCCATCAATCTTTTTAAAAGATTGACTGTCATGGTCTTCTTTTGACCAGTCTTCCCAGTCTTTTTATTTGTCCCTTTTCCTTTTACAGCCTTGGTCCCTTTTTCCGGATTTATTCCAACAAATCGTCTGAAAAATAATAAGGAAACACTTTCTGTGATCAATGTCTTAAAATGTCTTTAGATGTCTTTAATAATAAAACAAGATTTAAAAGATTTACACAGTAGTGTAACAGCTTGTTATTTAATACATTAGCTAATGTTATGAAGTGTTCCCAAACTTACAGCTTAAACCTTTAAAGACCCAGAAACTTTAACTTTACTTTTTAAAAATGCTATTATTACCATATTATTGAAAGAGAAAAATTAAAAATTCCCTTTGAAGGAATTCCAGTGTGGATGCTGCTTCCTCTTGATATTGCAGGTTGAAGATGTAATACGGTGAATACCAAGCAGCAAGTCCAGAGAGGTCGGTTGGCTGCACACCCTCACAGATTATTCTGCCCTCCAAGCTGATCATCCATTGTTTCATCCACTGCCCTTGAGTCTCACTTGGACCTTAAAGGAGTGTACAGATTATGTTATAAATTATTATTCTTGGAGAGCTAACATAGAAAAGGCAGTGAGAAAATTATGCAAGCCCTGACAAAGTCATATAATATTCATATCTTCCAAGACAACAGACCTTGCAGTTTCAATATTTTAGCCAACAAGCCACTAAGGTTATGATATGCAAACTAAACCGCACAAACTCATTCAGGCATCACATAAAATATTTTCTTCAGTTTAAAAAAGTACATTTTAATCAAACTTTTTTATACAGTGGCCAGAATGAGGCACATAAAGATGGATGTTCTTCTAATGGTAAGAAGTTGTGCCAGCCAGCCTAGAGTGTGATCCTTGTTTAGTGAACATGCAGACATGTCATATTTCATACACTTGCCAAGCAGGATCAATGGAGGAGTCACAGGTAGGTTACCAGTCTTCTCAAGGTCAGCAGGAGTGGCAGACACCTATTGGTAAGGAGAAGAATTAGAAATTAACATCTCCAAAAAACATATGTGCTAATAATATTCGACAATGTACCTATTAAAACAAGAATAGCTTATCCAAATGTATACTTCTTAACTTTTATTTACCGTTTTGTTAATATTGACACAAAATACATATTTTCAACATTTAATATCTGTTTGTCAATACAGTACACAGAATAAGAGTCAAAATGGAAGACTTCTAGATGCACAGTAAAAAAAAGAAAAAAAAAAAGATTCCTTTGGTTGTTCACTCAGTTATATGGAATTAGATTTCTTTAAGACAATAAATCAACAAAGCCCTATATATTAACTTAATGGTGCCTTTGTAGTTTTAAGGTAACCATTTTCTTGCACTGTGTAGACAAACAGACAATTTCTTTATTAAAATATCCTAATTTGTAGTCAAACGAGTCCTATAACATATTTGGTTGAACCATTCCTACACATTTGTTCATAGTAAGAACTAATAACAATGTATATAAAGAAAAACTTACATTTTCTTGAGGCATAAGCCCATCTTGATTCTCTGCAAAGTGAGCCATTAGGAGTTGAACAATGAGATGGGCTGAATCAATGGCTTCGTCCTTGGAAAGAACGGCCTTAACTTCTGAGTTAGTTGGCCTGGTTTTAAAAAAACTCTACAATGCTCCTTCCTCCCACATTCTTCGACAGAAAGTTCAAATGCACGTAGGACGTTGATCTCAGTCAGCACCTCAAAATGTGTAAATAGGCCTTTCTGAAGAAAAAGTTATGGCCACTTTTTCATTACCTCTGCAATAGAAGGTGCTGGGATGCTATTTATTTGACTTCATTGCAGGCTCCATCAATTGTATTACTTCAGCTTTCTCGCCACCCTTTGTTCCTTTGTGAGAGTAGATATCCTCCAGCTTTTGATGTTTATTCTCAACTGACTCATCCGTTTCCTCTAAAGGAAGATGCAAACTAATTACCTCGTGGTGATAATACATGTCACACAAATCGAAAAATATAATACCGTTAAATAACAGTGACATACTGTTGTTGTTCGACCACTAACCGGAAGTGAACAAGTCTTCCCACAATGCACTGTAAAAAACGGCAACCTACTGATATTTCATGAAAACAGCATTTTGCTGTTAAATTTCTATGTAAATTTACAGATTTTTTTTTTTTTTTAATGTGTGGTTAGTTTCAGTGTATTTACAAAGCCACGTCAGGAAAATAAATGAGTAACCACACAGGAACAGTACCATTGCTTTGACGCTGGGTGCCGCCAGTCTGCAAAACCGAGTGGAGAACTTGCGTACGACAAGGCATGAGGTACCGTGGAAAAGTGCGTGGATTTACACCAAGTGTAGGTTTTATACATCGCGATTTGAACGTGGAAAAGATCTTACGCAACATTTCTGTGCGTACGCACCGTTTATACATGAGGCCCCAGGGCAGCACACCATCTGATATCCTTTTGCTTATTATTATTTTTTTTTGTGGGGGGGCTACTTGTTTCCAAGTCATTTCCGATTCATCATAAGAGACATTAAATCTGGTAACTGGTGGTTTTTTTTTTTTTTTTCTCTCTCTGTAAATTCAGTTCAACTTTAATGTACCAAAACAGACATTTATTTTTTTTTTTTTTCACAAGGTTTTAAAGGAGGCGGCACAGTGATGCAGTGGGTAGTGCTGCTGCCTCGCAGTTAGGAGACCCGGGTTTGCTTCCCGGGTCCTCCCTGCGTGGAGTTTGCATATTCTCCCCGTGTCTGTGTGGGTTTCCTCCCACAGTCCAAAGACATGCAGGTTAGGTGCATCGGCGATTCTAAATTGGCCCTAGTGTGTGCTTGGTGTGTGGATGTGTTTGTGTGTGTCCTGCGGTGGGTTGGCACCCTGCCCAGGATTGGATTCCTGCCTTGTACCCTGTGTTGGCTGGGATTGGCTCCAGCAGACCCCCGTGACCCTATGTTCGGATTCAGCGGGTTAGAAAATGGATGGATGGATGAGGTTTTAAAGGAAGACCTCGATGTAAACACAATACAAGAGAAAAAAAAATCTCATAAAGAACATCTCAGTAGGAATAAATATATTTGACATAATTGTTCACCATCACTATCATAATATATTACACATAAAAAGTAAACTCGTATTTTAGACTTGATTGATGAAAAGGCTACCAGGTTATGCTGTGATGTAAAGCTGAATTTATTTAGAAGTTTAATCTCAGTTGGAATGAGAAACTATTTTGAACTTTTTTTTTTTCATTCCAACAGATGGCGCATCAAATATTAGCACTACTTGCACAAGTCCCATACTAAATGGCAAATCAGAGTGAGACAAAGCAATTGGTCTGACACACAGAGAGACACTTGTCCCTATAAGGTGGACTTCAATTGAGGTTTGTTTGTGGTACTGTGACACCGGGAAGGGTTTATTCAAAGGATTAAAGCAGTTTTGCACCCTGAAACTCATGTGTGTCTCGGTGACAAACTACATGATGTCCCGACAGGGTTAGGTGCTCATGGCTGTGCACACCTGGGCAGCGCACCACCTGATATCGTTTTGCTTGGAGCCTTTGAACATTTTCTTAAATTACAGAATGCGATGCATAAAAGCGAGGTTATCCTCTAAGGAGTCACACTGGCATTTGGAATGTGGCTGGTTGAAATCCCGTTACTGCCAGAAGGCATGCGACTCCTTGATCCCTTAGCCTGAAAATTGCTCCAGGGGGCGCAATGCAGTGGCTAACCCTGCGCTCTGATCCCCACCGGCCATGCAATTAAAGACGGGGCGTCTGCTCTGTCTATCAGATAGATAAGCTGTCCGAACATCTCATCCTGATATACTATCAGCTAAACAAACGGGTACGATGGACCAAAGAGGCTCTTCTCGTTTGTCAAATGTCTTATGTTCTTATGAGAGAGATCGCTTTTTTGATGTTTTTCTAATATTTTGCAATGAGGCACGTGTGAAAGAGGTGTGCTCAGACCGCCAGTCTAGCGCTGTTTGATGGCGCGTGTTGACGTCTGTCCATCCGTTTTGCCGACAGGTGCGACTCTCCAGTGTAAAACAGGAAAATGCTGAAGACAGAACATCCATTTCGAAATAAACTCTCGCAAGCTAAATCGGAAAACCCTTTCCTGTAACTGAAATAATCCAGAATGCCTCTCTCTCTCTCTCTCTCTCTCTCTCTCTCTCTCTCTCTCTCTCTCTCTCTCTCTCTCTCTCTCTCTCTCTCTCTCTCTCTCTCTCTCTCTCTCTCTCTCTCTCTCTCTCTCTCTCTCTCTCTCTCTCTGCAGTCCTGGATGAATGCGCGAATTTTCACCATTGTGTTCGTTCCAACTTTCTTCTCCTCACTCCCTTTGCTAGTGTGATTTGTGGGGGTTCGGGTTCGTAAACCGTCGTAATCGAGTCGGATATTGCTAAGGGGCCAAAAGAACTTGCACCCCTCCCTACAAAGCAGCTTGTTGTTCCAACCCCCCAAAACCGTCCTCATTTTTAACGCGCCATGGACTGTCTAGGAGGAATTTATAAAATTTTGAAAATGTCTGTAATTTTGGATCCTACAATTTGAAAATCTCCTTATCATTGGTAGAAACCGAAAACCTTACACCAGTCAGTATTTGCGGAAGTAGCGCGCACTCTTTTCCAAGAATCTTCACTTCCATTCCGGTAGTAAACAGCACAGATATTGACAAGAATTGTCCACGTCTGTCCAACTTGGCTTTTACACTCCGTCTTTTGAATTCGGCTTTATCTTCTTGGCGAGCAGGCAGTTCATGATAAATGTTGTTCCTTTCCTGAATTATTTGTAATACTAATTCACCGTAACTAAGTACATTTATTGCACATCGAAATTACAATTTCACTTTTTCTATGTGAGATCTTACTTTCGATTTTTCTTTCAGCAGCTCGGTAAAACTAGAGATTTCCCACATCCGGGTACAGTCCGCCGTATGTAAGTGAGAGTAAGGACTGCTTTGTAATATTTTAATGGAAATATTGTTATTACTACCCGTTGTTCCAAAATGGATTTATAATTGTAAATGAATGAGTTAACTATTTCAATTAAAGAAAAAAATCACACATTTTATTCTGTCATTTAAATGCAATACCTTTTTAGTTATCAGTTGATCAAGTAATAAGTCACTTCTTTGAGTAATTTTAATCATATTTACTCAATTCTTTCATTTACATAAATTCAGTAATAACCAATATGCTGAAAACACAGCGTGAGTTCACATACCACTTGAACAGCGAAAAGGCCGAACAGATTCAATTAAGGGGCGAATGCTCCCAAGATTCAATTTCAGTAGCAGGCTATGGAAAGATTTTGATTCATATTTATCCAAGAACCCAGATGTACTGAGAAAAATAGACTTCTGATGTGCCAAGGAGCCTCTGAGACCACCAATCACCATCCTGGGGGAGGACATGGAAGTGGTGCAGAGCTACAAGAAGCAGCAAACTGGACTGCTCTGTCAAACACAGTGGCGCTGGACAAGAAGAGCCAGAGCAGAGCAGAATTGCTAAGTAGTCTCAGGTCTGATGACGTAGGCAGAAAGCTGCTGGAAATGTCCTACCAGTCCATAGTAGCCCGTGTGGCGTTTCACACTGAAGTCTCTTGAGGGAAACAAATTGAGCTCAAAAGAAGCACAATGCCTTTTCTGCTGCTGTATGCATTTGCTTTTCCCATGGGATAATAAAGTTTGTCCAATCTAATCTATGTAAATAGTTCGGTACATCGGACTGGTGAACCTTTTAGCCAGAGTGACTTGAACGTGTCCCAGAGTACCAGCAGTAGGGTGGCATGTCTATGCTCCCACTTTCTTTAGAATGGAGAAATAGCAGCATGAAGAAGTCTCTGCATCACTTCAGGCCCGCCCCTTCCTCTCATTTGAGAAAAAAAATGGTCATGTGACCAACATGACTCTGTCATTCAATCAGAGCAGCCGCACAGAAGGAAATACCAGCATTTCTGCATTTCCAACAAAAGCCCAATAGATTACTCCCAGACATCTCTCTCTATATCTATCTATCTATCTATATCTATATATATCTATCTATATATATATATATATATATATATATATATATATATATATATATATATATATATATATATATATATATATAGTGACCACTGTGGACACCTCAGACACTGAAACACAAGACAAATCTGCACAGACACAAGTCCAGAATTCAAATAAACATTTTATTTAAAAAAGTAATGTTCAGTATAATCATACACATGTGCTTGTGGAATTAATTGATAATTTCCATTATCTTTTTTAAATAATTCTCTTCCTTTGTAAATGTCATCTGTCTTGTCTTCTTCCCTTTTTTTTTTTTTTGTGCTGAACAAGGAGGGTTTGGCCTCTTGGATTTGCAGGTGTTTGGCTAATGGAGGGCCATTACTAGTGGTGGGTTTGAGGGCTCAGCAGGCCCCACTGAGGCTTTAGAATCTCCACCTCTCGTTGTCTGGCTGCCCTTTTGTGTTTTCTGTTCTTTTAAGATCTTGGGGTTTTAGAATTTGCTATGGGATTTCTTTTGCTCATTTATTGTTCTTATTTTGAAATTTTGTGAAAATTGCAGTATTTTGGACATTTCCGACTTTTCTGGTTTGTTTTTAGAACTTCATCTGTATTAAACAGTTTTGCCATTCCCTGAATTGCAGGTCCCCAAATCAACAAATACGAAACATAATAGACTGATATGATTCACACGATGGATAGATAATATAGCATAGTTGGCAGGATTAGATAGATAGATATGAAAGGGGGTATATAATAAATAGATACATAATTTAGTATAGTTGGCAGGATTGGTTGGATAGATCCCACATACTTTGCCTCCGGTTGTGGTTCTTGAATACTGGATGTGATCTAAGAAGTTAATTTTGACATGGGCTGCCTTTATGGCATTCTTTTTATTTATTTATTTTGTTTTTGTTTTGTTCTGCTTTGGCTTATTTAGCATTCAGTCCATCCATTATCCAACCTGCTATATCCTAACTACAGGGTCACAGGGGGTCTGCTGGAGCCAATCCCAGCCACCACAGGGTGCAAGGCAGGAAACAAACCCCGGGCAGGGCGTCAGCCCACCGCAGTAACATAAAGTCTTTATTCATAAAGATTCCTTGCTGAATTTGTCTCACCAGCCAGAGGTTTACAGTTTCCTCTCCATAAAGGGGTATTTCAATTAATTTTGTACTTTTGATGCCAAATCCCCCTTTTTTTGTCTGGGGGGCTGTATAGGTCAAAGCCTATCAACAGAGTTTGAGGACAGGCTGCCTGGGATGAGGCCTGTTTCTGGGAACACCCTCAATTGTGTTTATCACTTCAAAATGTTCTACTGTCTCAACCAACTATTGTGAGGAGGGTTGGGGAAGGCAATATCAGGAGAGGTGCCCCCTTATTTCTTGGTAAATACTGCATGTGGCAGGCAAGCAAACAACCAAACATACTATGAAAAGATTCCCACAGCAATGAGGCTTACCGTACAACAAAACAGACGGTACTCAACAGGACCTGTGTAGTTTGGAGGATTAGTCAAACTCCTTCCATCTTAGTCCTTCTAAAGTTCCTTTCCAATGTGACTTACATCCTGTAAATATCGTTGGCTACATTCAGTCTGGCAAAGAGGTTTCCCTTTGGTGCAAATTTCTCGTGTGGCTCCGAAGATTGCTAATCTGTGAGAATCGTTTGCCACATTCAGAACAGCAAAAAAGGCTTCACTTGGAGTTCAGCTTGTCTACTGAGCCTGGGTTTGCTCCGTTTTAGGAGAAGAGTGAACCTCACTCATTAGTCCTGAATTGGTTGTTGCTCTTCTACTGTTGTTATGCTGTTAGATTTGCTGCTAGGGCTTGGCAAAGTATTTGTCCCAAAGAGTGCCTCCTTCTGTAGTTTTTATGGAGTAATTGGTAGATGGATCAGGATACTTTTTTTTTTTTCTTTTTTCTTTTGTGATGAGACTTACTGATGCCAACAGCACTGGCACACTCTTGGTTGGCTATGCCCAGAAATGCATTCTGAAAACTTGCTCATTTGCTGCCTTTCTATTCCGAGTACAGAGTAACCACTCGGGACTGAGACCTCAGCAATTCTGTTTCTTAAATGTCAGTGTCTGTGCTTCTGTACGTTGGTACTGGTCTGTCCAAAGTCACTCATACCTCCTTGATTTCTGTTATTACGCGTGCAGTGTGGTCCAAATTTTGTCAGTTGTACTGGCAAGTTGTATTTTCCAATAAAGCAATCTGGAAACCTTTTATTGGGTCTTTGCAGGGTTAATCCTTATTCCGACAGCAATTCCCAACCGAGTAACCATTTCTAGCTCTGTAGGCGAGTTATTTGTCTTCTGTCGCCTTGAATCACCCCATCCTGAGCTCACCCCTTGTTCTTAACTCACTCCCCGTAAGCCATCCAGGGGTTATGTCTCGGTATACATGGAGCAAGAGCAGAAGGTCTGCATATTGTCCACGGCATCCAGTTCATCTCCCTCCTTCGTTAGTTGGTCCTTAAGAATTCTTGCCACAAGGCCTTCATTGCTTTCCGAATGTCTGGCTGGGGTTTAGAACTGATGTGGCTTGGGGCCTCTTTGCTTTGTGCTAAGTGTTTTAACCTAAACTCAAAAGTATGGAGGACCACCTAGGGTCAACAGCCACTCATTTTACTGTCATTTATTTTTCTAAAGGTACTCGTGTGGCGGAGCGGTGGCTTTGGGGCTAGGAATCTATGCTGGCAATCGGAAAGGCTGCTGGTGCAAATCCCATAAGCGCCAGAAGTGACTCTACTGCGCCAGGCCATTAACCTGCAAGTGGTTGAGCGATTTCGGGTTTGATCCCACCCCAATATTTTAATGACAGTTTCACTAAATGGGGCTAGAGATCTGTGCCTGCAATAGGAAAGGTTGTCGGTTCGAATCCCATAAATGCCAGAAGTGACTTAATTTGCAACTGATCCGTCCTGAGTGTGACGTTAATCTGCATTCAGCCCTCCAACGGGTTCCCCCCGTTGTATGGCTGCACTCAATCCGGGGGGGGGTTGGGGGCCTGTCGAGTGGTTGGGGGGGGTGCTGTAATCAACCAACCTCCTGCTCCTCCTACTCACGTGGAAAATGCTGCAACGATCCAAAGTCCAAAGAAGAAGAAGTGTTGACACACAGACTCAAACTCACTTTTGTTTAGCAAAGTTTCTAATATGGAGATGGCGGAGATTTGGGACATTCAGTTTGGAGTACAATTGTTCACTGGATGCAAAGACCAATTATTGAAATACTAGCTGTGTAAAGCCATGCTGTAAAAAGCCTGAGCTCCTCTTAACCATGGATTCTGGCACTTCAATCAATCAGTCAATAGCATCGGTTGTCTATCAGCAGCTAATGGAGTTTCTCTCCCTTTTGTCTCTCCTTGGAGGATTCGTTTTGCTGCTGTGCTCACCTTACTTGTGTATCAGTGGCTAAACAAAGTTCTCTTTTCTTGGCGGTTTTGTTTTGCCAATGTATTCGCCTTGCTTGTGTATTAGTGGCTAAGTGAGTTTCTCTCTCCTCACCTGACTTGTCTATCACCAGCTAAGTGAGTTTCTCTTATCAGAGGTTTTGTTTTGCCGATGTATTCGCCTTGCTTGTGTATCAATGGCTAAGCAAGTTTGTCTCTCCTCGGCGGACTCGTTTTGCTGCTGTGCTCGCCTCACTTGTGTATTAGCAGCTAAGCGAGTTTCTCTCTCCTCACCTCACTTGTCTTGTTTTCCCTTTGTCTTTCCTCTGATGTATTCCCTTGTTGTGTATCAGTGGCTGCGAGTGTGTATTAGCAGCTGCTCTCTCCTCACCTCACTTGTCTATCACCAGCTCTCTCTCATCTGTGGTTTGGTTTTGCCGATGTGCTCACCTTGCTTGTGTATCAGTGGCTAAGTGAGTTTGTCTCTCCTCAGCTGATTCGTTTTGCTGCTGTGCTCGCCTCACTTGTGTATTAGCGGCTAAGCGAGTTTCTCTCTCCTCACCTCACTTGTCTATCACCAGCTAAGCGAGTTTCTCTCCCTTTTGTCTTTCCTCTGAGGTTTCGTTTTGCCGATGTATTCGCCTTGCTTGTGTATCAGTGGCTAAGCGAGTTTGTCTCTCCTCGGCGGACTCGTTTTGCTGCTGTGCTCGCCTCACTTGTGTATTAGCAGCTAAGCGAGTTTCTCTCTCCTCACCTCACTTGTCTATCACCAGCTAAGCGTGTTTCTCTCCCTTTTGTCTTTCCTCTGTGGTTTGGTTTTGCCGATGTGCTCACCTTGCTTGTGTATCAGCAGCTAAGTGAGTTTGTCTCTCCTCAGCTGATTCGTTTTGCTGCTGTGCTCGCCTCACTTGTGTATTAGCGGCTAAGCGAGTTTCTCTCTCCTCACCTCACTTGTCTATCACCAGCTAAGCGTGTTTCTCTCCCTTTTGTCTCTCCTCTGTGGTTTGGTTTTGCCGATGTGCTCACCTTGCTTGTGTATCAGCAGCTAAGTGAGTTTGTCTCTCCTCAGCTGATTCGTTTTGCTGCTGTGCTCACCTTACTTGTGTATTAGCGGCTAAGCGAGTTTCTCTCTCCTCACGTGACTTGTCTATCACCAGCTAAGCGTGTTTCTCTCCCTTTTGCCTCTCCTCAGCTGATTCGTTTTGCTGCTGTGCTCGCCTCACTTGTGTATTAGCGGCTAAGCGAGTTTCTGTTTTCTCTGTCATTTTGTTTTGCCTCCGTTGTCTATCGGCGACTAAGTGAGTTTCTCTCTCCTCAGAGGTTTCGTTTTGCCCACGTGCTCACCTCAGTTGTCTAGCAGAAGCTAAGCGAGTTTCTCTCTCGCTTGTCTCTCCTCGGCACTTTCCCTTTGGCAATGGAGTCGCTTTCTTTCAGCTTCATTGTTGTAGCCTCTCATTTCTTATTTCTTCCAACTCGTTAACTTGGGGGCCACCTTGCCGGCCTTGTCTCACACTTCCAGGCCAGCCAGCCGGACAGACAGACGCACACACACTTCCACGCATAGACGTTTTATATACAAGACAAATCTGGAAGTGATTTATTCCCAAACATTAAAACCTGTGTAAGTTCGAAAGGGTGCGAAATGGGTAGTAAATCATGCAGAGGTGCGCACTAAACTTTATTTATAAAACAAAAACTGTTTTTGGACTGTGAGGTTTCTCTTGGCATGTGTTTCACGGCTCACTCACAAAGCACCAGGCACAATATCATGCAGTGCAATACGCAGGGGGCGCAATGACGGCGCCGCATGCCTTGCAATCAGGAGGTGTTTTTGGGTTCATGTCCCTGGGTCCTCCCTGTGAGAATTTGCAAAGCATTGTGGGTAAAGTGCTATATACTTGATGCTGTAAGCACAAGTTGAAAATGTCACTGTGCTCTGAGCAATTACAGCTCCTATCACCCGATTTGTTTTTACTCACCTAGGCAGATTAAGCAGCAGGGGGTGCTTAAGGCAAGCAGTACGACCAAAGATGGAAAGGGAGAACTGGCCAGCGTGCAGTCAGACTGGGAGATGCTGTCACCGTGTGCTTTTTCTGTCTGTTAAGTCAGCATAAAGTCATGTCCTCATGTAAGCAACGTCCCCTTGCATGCTCATCTGAACGTGAAGAAAGGCTAGAAAGCCTTGGCACACATCTGAACCCAACGAACGGACTGGTAGACATCGCCACCCGTTCCTGAGAATGCTTTCCGCATTCAGACAGGCTCCACTCCTCGGGACCCCCACTCCGGGACTGGGTCTTGTCTCTGCCTTCATTCATCTTTGTACTCTCTGCACTGTTAAGCTGACATTAAACAAAATCATTTTACCGACGTATCACTAGGGAGGGGTATCGTCTTTTATGTTACATCTATTGTGGCGGACAGCCGGGACGCCTCTACATCGGAGCGCTTCCCGGAGGGCAAAGTGTGCGGTGGTACCACAGGCTTGGAGCATGGAAGCTCTTCTTTGTTGGGGCCCGTGGCCACCACCAGGGGGCGCCTAGAGAGCTACCGAGCCCTTTAATGGCAGCACCGGTCACTGAGCACCTGGGGTGCCTTACAAACGGAGGAAGCCGCCACTACTCGGGGAGTCAGGTGGGAGTAGACGGAGCTTTCCAGGAGGATGAAAAGGAGGAGTGGAGGTGGAAAAGAAGAGGAAAGAAAATAAAAATGTATGTACTGTGCTGTAAGGACTCTCCAACTGTAAATTAAACGCATGCGCTGCTTGTCTGTGTTGGGATAGGGCGGCTGGTACACCCCCTGGTGGTCCACCCTATACAGATTCGGGTTAAGTAACACACCGCAATCAAAAAATAACTCATTTCCAGGGAGCAAATGCCCCCCTGCAGAACACAGACGCATTCTCAATTTCAAATTTTAAACATTTTGGTTTTCTCACCAAATCAACAACGCATGTAGCGCTCGGACTCTCAGCCGCCATCTACCTTCACAGGACCTCAGACTTGATCCACACTGCCAAGCACACACATGTGGTCATTTACAACGAACCTGTGTTACCTCCGTGAGCAGCAGACGGCACATCCATGCGTATTTAGCTATCGGTGTCACTTGTTGATCGCATTGATATGCAGGTTCTTATTTTTATTCTGCTAAATGCACTTTGTGATGTGCCTGGGTCACACATGACTAAAATATTCATTTTATTTCCTTTATTTTATTGCTAGCAGCGTGCACCATTTTGTTTAATTTGCGTACTTTTTGAGACATGCCTAGGTCAGATATGACCACGATATTCAGTTTTCTATCTCAAAAGTGTGTTT
This sequence comes from Polypterus senegalus, assembly GCF_016835505.1. Taxonomy (NCBI): domain Eukaryota; kingdom Metazoa; phylum Chordata; class Cladistia; order Polypteriformes; family Polypteridae; genus Polypterus; species Polypterus senegalus. The sequence goes on along the minus strand of NC_053157.1, from coordinate 239,211,029 downwards.
GTGTGTGTGTGTGTATCCCCCCCCCTCCTTTGTATGGACTAATTACTGAGATTACAATAGGCAAGCTGTCGAGGCAACTCCGCCTCCCCCACCTTCTTCAGCCAAGCTTGTAATTGGCCTAAAATTTCTTATAACCTGCAGCTGTAAATGTCTGCCCCCCACTTTTGAAAATCTGGTCCAACTAAACTTGTAATTGAATACGACGCTGGCACCTTTTTGGTGTCTTCCTTATGTCTGGGTGGCATACGCCACACCCATATTTGCTTCTCGACTCTGCCCAGCTACCGTAGAAGGCATGTCTGCATTACACGGCACACATTCAGACCTTGCTGGGTTTGCACTTCAAAGTCCAAGGTGGTCCATGATAAAGCCCTGAAGGTGCTGTCACAGCAAATGAATCCGACAGGAGCATCCAGAATGGAATTACAAGAATTAACTTTTACTTTGGCTCTTGAGATGAAGGTCAAGGTGGATTTAAAAATAAATATAATAAATTAGTTGGGTGGCATGGTGGTGCAGTGATAGCATTGCTGTCTGGCAGTAAGGAGACCCGGGTTCACTTCACGGGTCCTCCCTGCGTGGAGTTTGCATGTTCTCCTCGAGTCTGCGTCAGTTTCCTCCTGGTACTCTGTTTTCCTACCACAGTCTAAAGACATGCAGGTTAGGTGCACTGGCGATCCTAAATTGTCCCTAGTGTGTGCTTGGGGTGTGTGCCCTGTGGTGGGCTGGCACCCTGCCCGGGGTTTGTTTCCTGCATGCACCCTATGTTGGCTGGGATTGGCTCCAGCAGACACCCCCTCGGAGACCCTGTAGTTAGGATATAGCAGGTTGAATAGTGGATGGATGGAAAATAAATTGGTCCCGTAAAGTGTTAGGTTGGAAGAGCAACAGAAGGCAAGATGAAGAAAAGCCAAAAGAGAAGCAGAAATCATTGCCCCCGTGCAGAAGCAGAGCAGAAAGGAGGAGTGCAGGAGTAAAACATGAAAGTCAGAACAGGGCAGTCGTGGGTCCTCAGAGGTGTTTCATGTGGTCATTTCAGCAAGGGAGTTCTTTTAAGGAAGATGGCCAGACCAAGTTAGCCCGTCCACCACCTGGCACATGCTCCTGCACCACGGGCCTGTTGAATAAATGAAGTTATGTCTGCATATTCTGATGACTGCTGTCCGGTGAGCACCCACATTTCTTTCAGATCTTGGATGTGTTGATTATTGTATATTAACTGATATGCACTAAATCATTTTTGACCCCAGTTTACAGAAATTGTTTTGCAGTCAACTCTCAGACGTGGCTTTGAACATATGTCATGTCTGATGACCGTTTTCCACGTTCCAAGCAACAAAATGGACTTCCTCTCCCGTGTGACTTTTTTGGTGGTTCTTGAGATACCTCACATCTGTGAATTGTTTGCCACATTTGGAACAGCAATATGGCTTCTCTCCAGTGTGAACTCTTCTGTGAATCTTGAGATGCCTCATTATTGAGAATCGCTTGCCACACTCGGCACAACAGTGAGGTTTTTCTCCAGTGTGGAGTCTCATGTGGCTCTTAAGATTGCTGATGTGTGAAAACTGCTTACCACACTCTGCGCAGCAATGTGGCTTCTCTCCGGTATGAATTCTTGTATGGCTCTTAAGATACCTCATATCGGTGAATCGTTTTCCACATTCAGGACAAGAAAAGGGCTTCTCTCCAGAGTGAACCCTCCTGTGATTCCTAAGGTACCTCAAATCCATGAATCGTTTGCCACATTCAGAACAAGAGTGGGGCTTGTCTCCAGTATGAGTTCTGGTGTGGTTCTGAAGACTGCTTATGTGCGAAAACTGTTTCCCACATTCAGAACAGCAATGAAGTTTCTCGCCAGTGTGAATTCTTGCGTGGTTCTGAAGGCTGCTTATTCGTGAAAATTGTTTACCACATTCAGAACAGCAGTGTGGCGTCCCTAACATGTGAATTTTCGAATGGATCCTAAGACTTCTTAGCTCCGAGAATCGTTTGCCACATTCTGAGCAGCAATGTGGCTTTTCTCCAGTATGGAATTTCATATGACTCCTGAGATACCGCATTTCCGAAAATCGCTTCCCACATTCAGCACAACAGTGTGGTTTTTCTCCAGTGTGAGTTCTTGTGTGGCTCCGAAGACTGCTCATTTCCAAAAAGCGCTTGCCACACTCGGGACAGGAATGGGGTTTCTCTCCAGTGTGAATAAACATGTGCCTCTGAAGACCATTCAATTGTGTGAAACGTCTGTCACAAACAGAACAGCAATATGGCTTCTCGCCGGTGTGGATTCTTAAATGAGTCTTCAGAGACCAACTTTCTGAGAATCGTTTGCCACATTCAGGACAGCAATGAGGTTTCTCTCCAGTGTGGACTTTCATATGACTCTGTAGGTGGCTTACTTTTGAAAATTGTTTACCGCATTCAGAACAGCAATGAGGTCTCTTACTAGTGTGAACTTGTGCATGCTTACGAAGAGTGTTTGTTCGCAAGAATCTTTTGCCACATTCAGGGCAGCAATACGGTTTACCTCCAACTTGAACGCTCTCATGCTTTATGCACTCGGATCTGGACTTTAAAACGTCTCCAAATTCTTGGTAGATATGCTCCCTCTCTGCAGTCCAATCATCTTTTATTTCGTGATGAGAGTCCATCCCTGGAGGCAGAGAACTACACACAGATGAGAGTAACTGAAAATCCTCAGCTTTAGATGTCTTCATTTCTTCCTCACTGCATTTCTGGTGGAATTTGCTCTCAGGGGAGGTTTGAGTCAACACCGATGACCGAGGAGCTGTTTCAAGACAGACACAGGCACACAGTTTAGTTCAAATAGTTTTCAGATAAAGAAGACACAAAAAGAGAAAAAGGATCTGACAAGACAGGCATTTAGGGGACTAGCAGATGGACCATCATCTTAGTAGTGAATGTGATAAATTTAAGGACAAACCAACATTGTATCTCAGGGTTTCATGAAGCTATTAAAACAGAAGGCCTTTCTGACTTAAAGAATTGAATTCTGGTATCGTAATCATGAAATTTTACTTTTGTCATGCCATTTTGCCTTTCCACCAGGGCTGCTACAGTGCTCCGCATAAATGAGTACACCCCACTACATTTGTCAGAAAACCTTTAGTTTCCTTTCAGTATCAACATTTTCTAGGAGATACTGTACTACAAAATACTCCCACAAATGTGGGCCATTGATTGCAAACAAGATTTGTTAATTTGCGCACACAAAAAAGGGATTTTCCTAACAAATTCATTCAAGCCCATGTTGCAAAAATGAGTACACCCCAATTATAGTCTTAGGAGAAAAGCCACACTTAAGACTACAAAATTCTAATGAACGGGCATTCAACCACAGGCGAGTCTAAGGATTCATTTAAGAGGTGTCCAGCAGACCGGTGACTATACTTAACAAAGAAAAGCCCTTCCCATTTCATGCTGTCAGCAATGGCTCCACATGGAAGAGAAATGTCAAAAAATCTGAGAAAGGAAATCATTACTTTACACAAAAAAGGTGAGGGCTACAAGAAGATCAGCAAAGCTTTACACATCAGTCAAAAGACTGTAGCAAAAGTGATCCAAAAATTTAAGAAAGATGGAAGTGCAACCATTTTACAGAGACGTCCAGGCCGTCCACGGAAGTTAACATCTCTACTGGAGCGTCTTCTGATGGGAAGGGTTGAAGAAAATCGCCATGCAAGTCCACTGCAGTTAGCTAAAGCAGTAGAAAGCCAAACTGGCGTGACCGTTTCCTGTGACACCATACGGCGCACACTGCGGAGGAATGGCCTGCATGGGTATCGTCCACGAAGGAAGCCTCTCCTAAAGCCCATGCACAAAAAAAAGCACGCCTAGAATTTGCTAGGGCCCATGCTGAAACAGATGAAGACTACTGGGACTCTATACTCTGGAGTGATGAGACACTGGTTTTGGAAGTATGGCATCGTAAAGGTGAGGATTTCAAAGAAAAATGCATGGTGCCCACAGTGAAACATGGTGGTGGCAAGTGTCCTTATGTGGGGCTGCATGAGTGCTGCTGGTGTTGGGGAGCTGCATTTCATCGATGGTATCATGAACTCCACAATGTGCTGCTCCATACTGAAGGAGAAGATGCTGCCATCACTCCGTGCACTTTTCCAACACGACAATGATCCAAAACACACATCTAAAGCTACTGTTGCATTTCTGAAGAAGAGCAGGGTGAAGGTGATTGAATGGCCAAGTATGTCTCCTGATCTCAACCCAATCGGACACCTGTGGGGAATTGTGAAGCGCCAAGTTGAGCATCGCTCTCCATCCGGCATCCAGGCTCTAAAAGAGGTTATTCTTGAAGAATGGAAAAAGATGGATGTTGCAATGTGTCGCCATCTTGTTCATTCCATGCCTAGAAGACTTGGTGCCGTCCCTAAAAATCACGGTGGTCATACAAAATACTAGATGTAGTAGTTTTTGGTGCGGGGTGTATTCATTTTTGCTTCAACTAATTTGAGTAAAACTGAAGATTTTGTGATCTAAGGGTGCTTTCACACCTACAGCATTTGGTGCGCACCAAACGTGTTTTGTCCCTTGGTTCGGTTCGTTTGTGTTGATGTGAATGCAATCTTGGTGCTTTGGTGCGCACCAAATCAATCAATTCGAGACCTGCCTGAAGGGGTGGTCTCGGACCGCTTTATCCGCTCTACTTTGGTACAGTTCGTCTGGTGTGAAACCAACCAAACCAAATCTGATGAAATGGTATAGTTTAATACACTTTGGGTAAAAGAGATACGGGGTTGTGGGTAAAAATCTTTTCACTTCCTGTTGACTCCATTAAATTTTTCAAGCTATTGACTCGCGATGAAATCAAACCGCAGAGAAATGTGGAGTGCCGAAGAAATTAAGTGCCTCATAGATACAGTGGTGTGAAAAACTATTTGCCCCCTTCCTGATTTCTTATTCTTTTGCATGTTAGTCACACAAAATGTTTCTGATCATCAAACACAAGTAAACACAAGTAAACACAAAATGCAGTTTTTAAATGATGGTTTTTATTATTTAGGGAGAAAAAAAATCCAAACCTACATGGCCTGTGTGAAAAAGTAATTGCCCCCTTGTTCAAAAAGAACCTAACTGTGGTGTATCCCACCTGAGTTCAATTTCCGTAGCCACCCCCAGGCCTGATTACTGCCACACCTGTTTCAATCAAGAAATCACTTAAATAGGAGCTGCCTGACACAGAGAAGTAGACCAAAAGCACCTCAAAAGCTAGACATCATGCCAAGATCCAAAGAAACTCAGAAACAAATGAGAACAGAAGTCATTGAGATCTATCAGTCTGGTAAAGGTTATAAAGCCATTTCTAAAGCTTTGGGGCTCCAGCGAACCACAGTGAGAGCCATTATCCACAAATGGCAAAAACATGGAACAGTGGTGAACCTTCCCAGGAGTGGCCGGCCGACCAAAATTACCCCAAGAGCGCAGAGACGACTCATCCGAGAGGTCACAAAAGACCCCAGGACAACGTCTAAAGGACTGCAGGCCTCACTTGCCTCAATTAAGGTCAGTGTTCACGACTCCACCATAAGAAAGAGACTGGCCTGCAAAAACGGCCTGCATGGCAGATTTCCAAGACGCAAACCACTGTTAAGCAAAAAGAACATTAGGGCTCGTCTCAATTTTCCTAAGAAACATCTCAATGATTGCCTAGACTTTTGGGAAAATACCTTGTGGACTGATGAGACAAAAGTTGAACTTTTTGGAAGGCAAATGTCCCGTTACATCTGGCGTAAAAGGAACACAGCATTTCAGAAAAAGAACATCATACCAACAGTAAAATATGGTGGTGGTAGTGTGATGGTCTGGGGTTGTTTTGCTGCTTCAGGACCTGGAAGGCTTGCTGTGATCGATGAAACCATGAATTCTACTGTCTACCAAAAAATCCTGAAGGAGAATGTCCGGCCATCTGTTCGTCAACTCAAGCTGAAGCGATCTTGGGTGCTGCAACAGGACAATGACCCAAAACACACCAGCAAATCCACCTCTGAATGGCTGAAGAAAAACAAAATGAAGACTTTGAAGTGGCCTAGTGAAAGTCCTGACCTGAATCCAATTGAGATGCTATGGCATGACCTTAAAAAGGCGGTTCATGCTAGAAAACCCTCAAATAAAGCTGAATTACAACAATTCTGCAAAGATGAGTGGGCCAAAATTCCTCCAGAGCGCCGTAAAAGACTCATTGCAAGTTATCACAAACGCTTGATTGCAGTTATTGCTGCTAAGGGTGGCCCAACCAGTTATTAGGTTCAGGGGGCAATTACTTTTTCACACAGGGCCATGTAGGTTTGGATTTTTTTCTCTCCCTAAATACTAAAAACATCATTTAAAAACAGCATTTTGTGTTTACTTGTGTTATATTTGACTAATGGTTAAATGTGTTTGATGATCAGAAACATTTTGTGTGACAAACATGCAAAAGAAGAAGAAATCAGGAAGGGGGCAAATAGTTTTTCACACCACTGTAGATGGTCGGCTGAGCATATCCAAAAGCAACTGTCCACGACCCATAAAAACAGCTGCATTTACGCGCTGTTCAGTAAGCAGCTAAGGGAGAAAGGCTATCCTTAGACAGTTGAACAATGCCGTATTAAGACAAAAAAACTTCGGGCGAAGTATATAGAAGTGCGTGATGCACTTAGCAAGACGGGAAGTTCTGGAAAAGAGAAAGACAAGTTTCCCTGGTGCCGATGGGCTTCGCGGTCTATTTTGGTTCGTTTGGAACTCGGCATATGTGAAAGCAAACCGTACCCACGTCTGTTTACTACATTGTAACATTTTTCTGACTGGTGCAGACTAAAGCAATCAAACTATAGGTGTGAAAGCACCCTAAGTTATATTATTAACCTTAATTTCATGTTATGGAGTTAAACAAGTGTTCAATAAAACTCAGCCTTGTGAAATTTTTGGAAATTGTTCTTGAGCTACGGATTAAATTCGTACTTTTTAAAGGGGGTGTACTCATTTATGCTGAGAACTGTATGTCGCTGCCTGTTGCCGTGGGAATCCTTCCCATGATGCACTGGCCTGACGGTTCAGGCCTCACATTATCTGAGATTAGATTCACTTTTTTATCAAGTGCCTACTTCATATTGAAAATATTTGTGTGGATTGGACAGGCTTTGAAACTCTGAGCTCAGATTTGGATTTTTGGGTTAGCATCTCTGGTTTTGTCATTGCTCACTTTTGCTCTCCGGCTTTAACCTTTGACTTTATTTTCTGGACAGTGAAGTGAAGAAAGGAACGAAGGGAATCGGGAACTGACGGAAACCAAATTCCCAGACGGTGAAATACCAAAAGATTTAAAAGGAAGAAGTTGATGACCAGCGACATTAGCCAGGACTGCCAAGAAGATACTTGAGGGATTTGGAGATTGTAAAGAGAGAAGAGCTGCTGGCATTAAACTGGCTGGAATCTGACAGATCACCAGGAACCGATCACACTTATCAAAAAGTGACTACAGATGGAAAACCTAGAATGCCATTGCACAGTTGGGACACTTCTAAGGACCGGACAATTGCAAATATGATCCCATCATAAACCAAGGGTGATCGGGCTAATCCCAGTAACTATAGACTGGTGAGGTTAATGTGCATCCCAGGTAAATTAATGGAAGTGTAATGGGGTATCCAGGGATGGAGCCCTAAATCAAAGTGTGTTCTATGCTTATTTGTTTTACTATTTCTTATGTGTAAATTGTTTGTGTTATTAATCACGTTCATAATACCGATTGGCCTTTTCTTGATTTATATAAAATTGCACTGCTCTGTTAATTATTGAGTTTGAAAATGCAGCAAATTCTTGCATTCCTGTGGATTCTCAAAAAGTGCCACCTGTTTCAACACACCTGCAAGCCCACTCGTGACGACTCGAGTGTCCAAAAAAAAAAATTCAGAGAGGGCAATTGTGGAAAAGAAAAACACGAGACTGGACAATTAAAGGGATTGTGGGGCCCCCGAGATGTCCAGAGCTAAATGGGTACAACATCGAATGCCTCAACGTGTGTCGACCTGGAGCCGAGAGGCGTGGGGTTAGGGTTGAAGTCAAGTTCTGCCTTTGCTGAGAGCAAGATGGAGTCTATCAGAGGGGGTCGAGATAAAGTCAGAGCCAAGATCAGAGACCAAGACCGAGCACTAGCCGCAGTGGTCTCAGCCCAAACGGACTAATTCTCCGATGGCACAATCGAGACTCGCCTCTACTGAACCGCGGAAGATTCACTTTAGTAAATGGATTAAAGCCTGGAAGAGGGTCTCGCCAGTCGCTGAGTGGGCGCGTACACAACAGGACATTGAAATGGGGCAGTGGACAGCGAATCCGAAAAAAACAAAGAATGGGATCGTTCTTCAGAAATTATCAACTACAAATGTTCACAGTTGATGAATAAAGCTAAATTATATACAGTGGGTATACAAAATAATCCCCCCTTTGAAGTATTCCCATTTGTTTTTGCTTTACAGCCTTAAATTAAAACGCACAAACTAAGATTTTTCCCAGCTTTACTTACTCAATGCAATCTGTAACATCCAAGTGAAAGATATCACAGCTACAGTTCAGAAAAAAAAAAATAAATCATAAACAGGAAACCCTAAGATTAATAAAGGACCCCCCAAACTCAATGAGGTGTCAGTGCTCCCCATTCCCAGTGCAGACCCTGGTGACTGGCTCACCCAACCAACAATCAATGGTGAGGGGAGCAAAACCTTGAAATTCCTCCAAATGTTTGATGGATCTCGATGTTTTAGGGTCCCCTGATACCGAAAACACTAATATCTCACTGATGAGTGTGTGTCTGTGCAGGGAGGTTACCCGGGGGGCTCCACACTATTCTAAGTATGTTGTGACCTGCGGACTGTGGTTGTATAGGTAGGGGCCCCCAAGTGCACTGCAATTCAATGCTGTTGAGATGGCCCTGTGTCTCTCCATGTGTCACAGTTTCTTGACGATGGTTTTAGAGCTACAATGGCTGGACAGAAAAAACACCAAACCCGAAACTTGAGCCTGTTATGAGCTGACAATGTGCTGATTAGTTTTGGAGCCAAATCGTGCAAGAGAAAGAGGCCCTCTAGAGCAGGGATTCTTAATCAGAGGTCCGCAAGGGTCCGATAAAAATGAACATTTATATTCACAGATGCGATGTTTGCTCTGAGGATGTTGATGGAGAAGTAGAGAGAAGGCCAGAAGGAGTTGCATTGCATCTTTGTGGACCTGGAGAAAGCAAATGACAGGGTGAGTGAGATGAGCTGTGGTGTTGTATGAGGAAGTCGGGAGTGGCAGAGAAGTACATAAGAGTGGTACAGGATATGTACAAGGGAAGTGTGACAGTAGTGAGGTCTGCTAATGCACCTACGCCAATGTTCATCTGGGAGGACTGCCTTTTACAATGACCAGGTTGTGTCACACTGCGAATGCTGCACGAGGAGAGCAATGCAGCATGCCCATCGCGTATTCCTACTGGTCACTGAGCAAGATGTTTCGTATTGATTGATTCGTCGCTTTGTGTGCATTTCAGAAAACTGGAAAAAATATAAAGCCCTCAAAGAGTTAAGAAGATGGAGGGACACAGGGTGACATACAAGAGTGGAGGAAGATGCACACAGGTAGACTACGTCCTATGCAGAAGAGCTGATCTGAAGAAGAATGAAAACTGCAAAGTGGTGGCAGGGGAAAGTGTAGATAAACAGCATAGGATGGTGGTCTGTAGGATGACGCAGAAGATCAAGAAGAGGAAGAGAGTGAGGGCAGAGCCAAGGATCAAATGGTGGAAGTTGAAAAAAGGAAGACTGCAAGGTTGAGTTTAGGGAGGAGGTGAGACAGGCACTGGGTGACAGTGAAGAGTCACCAGACAGCTGGGAAACTACAGTAGATGTAGTAAGGGGGACAAGCAAGAAGGGTGCTTGGCGTGACATCTGGAAAGAGGAAGGAGGAAAAGGAAACCTGGTGGTGGAATGAGGAAGTACAGGAGAGTATACAGAGGAAGAGGATGGTGAAGAAGAAGTGGGATAGTCAGAGAGATACAGAAAGTAGACAAGAGTACTAGGAGATAAGGCGCAAGGTGAAGAGAGAGGTGGTGAAGGCTAAAGAAAAGGCGTACGATGAGTTGTATGAGAGATGGAGAAGAATAGAGAAGGCCTGAAGGAGTTGCATTGCGTCTTTGTGGACCTGGAGAAAGCACATGACAGGGTGACTGAGAGGAGCTGTGGTGTTGTATGAGGAAGTCGGGAGTGGCAGAGAAGTACGTAAGAGTGGTAAATAAATAAATAAATAAATAAGAATGTCAGTATATACAGAGCGTATACACACACACACGGTATATTATTTATATAATGTACACCCCTATCACACCCAATATGAACAGCACTGCCAGATGACATGAAGAACACAGATGACCTCATTCCAGTGGCACCTCTGAAGGGGTGGCACATTTTAGGCAGCAAGTGAGCACTCGGTCCCTGAAGGAAACGTGTTGGAAGCAGGAAAAATGGGCAAGCGTTAAGGATCCGAGCGACTTTGACAAGGGCCACATTGTGATGGCTGGACCAACGGGTCAGAGCACCTCCAAAACGGCAGGTCTTGTGGGGGTGTTCCCGGTTTGGGGTGGTCAGTACCTACTAAAAGTGGACGATGGGTGAATGAGCTCCCAAGGCTCCTTGATGCGTGTGGGGAGTAAAGGGTTAAGCCCGTCTGGTCGGATCCCACAGATGAGCTACAGGAGCACAAATTCCGGAAAAAACTTAACGATGGCCATGAGAGAAAGGAGTCAGGGCACACGGTGCATTGCAGCCGCATACCCCTCAGCGTGCCCATGCCTACCTCCGTCCTTCACTGAAAGTGCCTACAAATGGGCATGTGAGGGTCAGAACTGGACCATGGAGCCAAAGAAGGAGGTGTTCTGGTGTGAAGAATTTCATTTTCTGTTTGGTCATGTGGATGGCCAGGTGTGTGTTTGTGTGTGTGTGTGTGCTGTTGACCTGGGGAACAGACGGCGACAGAATGCACTATTGGAAGAAGGCAAGCCAGCAGACGTAGTGACACGCTCTGGCCAATGTTCTTCTTGGAAAGCTTGGCTCCTGGCATTTGTCCGGATGCTACTTTACCTAGTACCATCTACTTGAAGATTGCTGTAGACCTGACATACCCCTTATTGGCAATGTTATTAACTGTGGCCTCTTTCAACAGGATAACGTGTCCTGCCACAGTGCAAAGATTGCTCAGGAACGGTTTGAGGAAGACGACAAAGAGGTCAAGATGTTGATTTGGCCCCCAAATTCCTCAACCGTGGGACGTGGTGGAGAAACAAGTGTGACCCATGGAGGTGCCACCTCACAACTCACAGGGCTCGATGGATCTGCTTCTGACGTCTTGGTGCAGACACCACAGGACACCCTTCAGGGGTCTCGTGGAGTCCATGCCTTGACAGGTCAGAGGTGTTATGGCCGCACGAGGGGGGCCTACAGAACAATAGGCAGGTGGTTTGAATGTTGTGGTTGATCAGTGTATACTGTATATGTGCGTGAGTTAGTTATACTTTGACAGTCAAGACACACACAGGTTGCACTCCATGTATACATACTGAGTGTTTATGTGTCTGTTTGTGTGAACTGTTCTAAGGAGACAGGCAAATATGAATTTCCTTGAGCCGAGGACACACCACTTAAGTAAAACTTGAATGTTGGCCCTTCTTCTGCAGGCAATGTCTGTTTTACAGGGCGTGCCAAAGTTCTAGAGACACAGAAAAGGCCTGTAATGCAAAATCGAATAAAAGAAAGTGTCAGCTGAGAAGCACAAGACGGAGGAAAACCCTAACTGACCCTATGAATATTTTTTTTAATGCAAATCACACTTGATTGGCAATAAAACAAAGAGTTAAGACTTTTCCTGGTACATTTAAAAAAAAGCAAAAAAAGCGTAAAGTCAGATCTCAACATTTCACTTAAAAAGATAAAATTATTCCCTTATGACATGCCTACTGCTGTGGTAGGCTGGCGCCCTGTCCGGGGTTTGTTTCCTGCTTTGCGCCCTGTGATGGCTGGGGTTGGCTCCAGCAGACCCCCGTGACCCTGTAGTTAGGATATAGCGGCTTTGATAATGGATGGATGGATGGATACGCCTACTGATAAATTTTACATATGTTAAAAAAAAAAATCTCTTACATGTCTCAGGATCTTCTGCAGGTGACTGCTGCTCCTCTGTACGTTGCTTGAATTCCGGATCCCACCCAACAGAATGCTTCTTCATTTTAACAGACCCTGAAGATGCCGATGCCTTCCCCTTCCGCCGTACCAGACAGCCCTGAAAGTGGGAGTCCCTCTCGTCAGATGTGTCACCTTTGAGAGGTTTTACAGTTCCGTTGCTTTCCGTTTCGAGGTTAAATGAGGCCGGCTCGTTGTTCTCCCTTTTGATGTCAAGCGACCCTTCCTCATATTCCTCCTCTTTACCGACAGAGATCTTTTCTTCACTTTCCTCCAGCTTTACAGAGACACCCTCTGCCGGAATAGCAGCAGGACCCCACTCACAGTCCTCCTTTTTGATAGGAGTCAGAATTGGCTCTATGGTGCCATCTTTGGATGATGCCATGTCCAGTGCGATATCCTCTCAAAGAGATAGGAGGAAAGACAACGTCTTCTTTTTAAATCTGTGAAAATGTAATAGAGAATAAATTTTGAAAAACTTACAGGGCCTCTTGTTAAAAAAAAAAAAATTAAAAGTCCAAATAAGAGTAATGGGGAGATATAAAATAAAATCTATGACATCCACACAACACGTGTGCATGTATGTACGTATATATTGAATTTATGTTTATGTGTATATATGTATGTATATATGTGTGCGTCTTTGCATTATTTGACAGTAAACTATGTAAAATTCTATGATCTGCTTCTCGCAACTCCGAAACTGAGAGGGCCCGTGGCGGATGGGTGCCAAATGGCCGACCAACCACATGAGTTACCTGGTAGGTAACCACCCATACAATCAGATTGAGACTCAGACTAGGGATGCTATGAATGTAATTAACCCAATCTCCATGATGTCAAATAAACAAACCACACGCCGTGGTGCAGTGCAAAGGGACTTTGTCTCTGACGCTGATGTCCGAAGTTCGATTCCTGCGAGGGGTGCAGTGGAGTGTGTATGCCTGATGAGCCCAAATAAGGGCGAAACACGTGTCGCGTACTCTTTGCATTATTTGAAAGTAAACTATGTACAGTTTTGCTTGAAAGTTTGTGAACCCTTTAGAATTTTCTATATTTCTGCATAAATATGACCTAAAACATCATCCGATTTTCACGCAAGTCCTAAAAGTAGATAAAGAGAAACCAGTTAAACAAATGAGACAAAAATATTATACTTGGTCATTTATTTATTGAGGAAAATGATCGAATATTACATATTTGTGAGTGGCAGAAGTATGTGAACCTCTCGGATGATCAGTTAGTTTGAAGGTGAGGTGTCCGGTGTTTTCAATCAATGGGATGCCAGTCAGGTGTGAGTGGGCACCCTGTGTCACTAAAAGAACAGGATCTATCAAAGTCTGCTCTTCACAACACATGTTGGTGGAAGTGTATCATGGCACGAACAAAGGAGATTTCTGAGGACCTCACACAAAGAGTTGTTGATGCTCATCAGGCAGGAAAAGGTTACAAAACCATCTCTGAAGAGTTTGGACTCCACCAATCCAAAGTCAGACAGATTGTGTACAAATGGAGGAGATTCAAGACCATTGTGACCCTCCCCAGGAGTGGTCGACCAACAAAGATCACTCCAAGAGCAAGACACACGTGTAATAGTCGGCGAGTTTACAAAGGACACCAGTGTAACTTCTAAGCGACTGAAGGCCTCTCTCACATTGGTTAATGTTCATGTTCATGAGTCCACCATCAGGAGAACACTGAACAACAATGGTGTGCATGGCAGAGTTGCAAGGAGAAAGCCACTGCTCTCCAAAAAAAAAAAAAACATTGCTTCTCGTCTGCAGTTTGCTAAAGATCATGTGGACAAACCAGAAGGCTATGTATATATATACATATATATATATATATATATATATATATATATATATATATATATATATATATATACATACATATATATATATATATATATATATATATATACATACATATACATACATATATATATATATATATATATATATATATATATATATATACATATATATACATATATATATATATATATATATATATTCTCTGTTGTTGTGATGTGGGATTTTGCATATAACTTGATAAATGTTTTGTATGTCTTTATTTATAATTTAGGCAAACCAATGAAATTTAGTGGTACCTTGGTGAGAGGCATTCTTGTTTATCCCCCCAAAGCTTTACGACTGTCTCTTTGTAATTTTATGACAGGATTTGGGGGGATGTCTTAAACCAGTTTTCCCCCACACAAAGCCAGGTTAGCTTAACATATGGTCTTGGGGGGGGGGTGAGGTGTTAAATGTACTATTTCTCCCATTGATCTGAGATATGGCTGTTTGGAATTGGCTTGTCTCAGAGGCCTTTAAGTACCATGATGTCCTATTGGTTCTAGGAATTGGAGAGAACATCTATAAATGTACTTGCTCAACCACATTCTCTCTCTCTGACCCACATATTATGAAGAAGCATTTCTCTTACTAACCTGTGATGATGAAGACAACACAATGAAGAGCAGCAGCCATATTGAACAGACATGTGACTGAAAGCTGAGCACCAACCATGCCTTAACTAGAGACATTTTAAGTAACTGTAAGTCTGTGTGCCACCTGAATTACACATCACCATTTTATCAGGTTGTATGGTTGCCAATATTCAAATGTACTTTGCATTTTGTTATTATTTATGAATATTATCAGTAATACATTATTTTATGTGTAACTTAACTCCTGCTTGTTTTTTTACTACATCTAATTGCCTGAGGTTATAGATATAGAAGGGAAGGTGGGGATAATTTATATACAGTGGTAAGTCTGTGAGATTAGGCATTCTAAGGCTACATATTAATAATACAATAGGGGACAGTAGAGCAATATATATTACTCTACCAAGATAAAACATCTGTGTGTGTGTGAACATACACTTTTCAAAAAAATCAAGAGTTTACTTAATCATGCCATTCTATTGGGGGTCATGAGGTTACTGGAAAGGGGTGTGTGGTGCTCCTGATATCTGCAAAAGGACGAAGGTCCAAGTCTTTAGAGTCCTGGTGCTCCTTGTTTGTGAGACATGAACGCTATCCAGTGACCTGAGATGAAGACTGGACTCCATTATGTGTGTCTCGTCAGAGAATCCTTGGGACCCTTTGGTTTGACATTGTGTTGCTCACAGGGGTCCTAAATGAGGCACATGTCCTGTATTGTACTACGGCCATGTGGTGCGATTACCCGAGGTTGATCCGGCTCATGGGATCCTCATTGTTGAGGCCAAAGGGATGCCCACGTAACACCTGGCTGCGGCAGATAGAGGCTCAATTTTGGAGGGTTGGTAGTTGCCAACCAGGATCCCAAGCCATTTCGTCGAGTGGTGAGTGTGGGAACGTGCTGTACCAATACATGTTACTCAACCTGACCTAAGTTTTATAACCACGAGCCCAATGACATACGAAGCTTCAAACGCCACTGGAGCTCTGGCACTCGGCACCCTGACTCTTTCAAAGCTTGGCACTGTCCCACATGCTATGAAAAGGGATGTGAAACTACCGCTTGTATTTTACTCTGAGACAATACGGAGTTTAATTTGCAGTCCTGAAGTGTAGAACCTGTTATCTGACAGTAAAAGGAAATCCTATACTATACTGTTCTCCGGTACTAGAACTTCAGACATGCCGTTAATACTTCAGACTACTGCAAGCACATTCTCTAATCTCGGTTATGTGTGCCGAGTTCCAGAGCACATTTCCTAAACCCTGTTATGATTCTCTTTGCCCCTCAACGTAATTAAGTTTTTTTATGACAAAAAAAAACATCTTTCACATTGCCTCATGGGAAAAATCCCCCCCGATGTGAAAATGTTATTATCGCAAAATTATGAACCAGTGGTGGCTTAGAATGTACTGCAGCGTCACGCCGGTGCTGACCGATACTCAGCACTGATGGATTTTTATTTTTAGCATTGTTATGGTAACGGTGCTGGCCAAGTTGCATCAGCATGGGAGGTAGGGATGAATCACCAGCATTAATAGTTGGCATTCCGTGATACAAATGAGCAGCACCAGAACCAGCTGAAGAGTCGTCGATAAAAACAACAAGCCTGCCAAAGAGCAGACTGCAGCAGCAAGTGGTCGTAAGGATAGTGAATGGCACTCACTCACTCGTGCAGTGCTATAATGTTCATAAGGCAACAGATTACATCTTTAGAACTAATGAAAACATAACCATCATCATCAGAGCAAAACAAACACACAGGGTGTTCTTGGGCTTTTGGTGTTCGAGTGCACCTGTCCAATTGTAACCATGTGATAAACGAGGGTGAGGGGTACATGGGATATGTGGAGCTCATGGCTGCTATACTTTCTGTAACCCAATGTTGAGGTTTAGTTCAAGGATCAATATGCCTTGTTATTGGTTTTTGTGAACTATTGACTATTAAAAGGAGTTGCTTGACATCTTTTTACGTGGCTTAGACGGGCACTATTATTTTATAGGCCGCTGCTTTTGTTTATAACAAAACCTGCCTGCCTGCTTGCTTGCTTTTCACTTGCCATGTTTTCTAAGTACCAGAGACGCTGTGTTTTTGAGGTAACTGAGGAAATAAGTTTCTGTTTTGGGAGATGGTAACTCTGAGGGGCCTTTTGACTCACCAGAGTCTAAACAAGTTTTTGGAAAAAACCTTCAGTGCCCCCCAAACTTAAGGGAAACTAAGCAAACTGGCACGCTAGCGCATAAGCACTTTAAACATATAAACATTTTAGTATTTAAATTTACATATTGAGGCTTATGAACATTTCAGATGATCAGATGAAAAGCAAGCTGTATTGTGTTAGTTAGGTTGAATTATACAGGAGTTTTAAGAATTAATTATCAAGGTTGATCATTAATTAATAAGATTGATCATTATTAGGGGAAAGACGTCTACGAGGCGAGGTAATTGCTATGAAAATAGGTACAGCACGAGGTCATTATTACCAAGATAACATGTAAAGTGGACGACGAGAATTATGTACATGTTTTGTGATTAGAATTGAAATAAAAACAAACCACACCCAAACCACCGGGCTCACTTCATGAACTGAGGCAGGCTGTGTATGCTCTGCTGTCTTAAATTCTCACTGCATTTCTGAAGACTCGGCTCGTTTTCCCTCCACAACACCACCAGATCTCATTTATTTTGAAGCTAGGTACCTTTTTCCATCACAATCGGGATGAAGCTTGAAATTGCTGAGAAGCCTGCATGAGCCACGTTTTTGTTTTGCATTCAGCTTAATATAATCCATTTGTATTGTTTTAATTGACTATGTTGTATTTTATTGTTGCTAATCTGTTTTTACTGTTTCACATATTTTTCCGCAAACAATATATGGATTATTTTGCTTGTCCGACATACAGGGAATGCACTGCTTCATGAAGTCTATATATGTTGTTTGTGAATTAAGTGCAATGTCTCAAGCCGACAAAGGATATCGTGTTTGTGTGGCTTGAAAAGGTGGAAAAATGTACCCGTTATTTAATATGCCAGGCCTGCCAAATAGAACAAATGAAGCGATTCCCAAGGTTAATAAGATGTTAGGTTATAAAGCGCCACTATGTGTGGAGTACAATGCACTATGAAGGCCGTATTTGGAATAGTGTCTGTAGTTGTGCCTTTTATTAAATAACTAAACTTATATCTAAATCTGCACCAAAGCATATTGTGTAAAAACAAAAAAAAAATGGCACTCGGTAATTTTTAATACCCACAGCATCATATATATATATTAATGTACTTTCCAGAACTGACAGTCCACAAAACGAGTTTGAGGCGTTCAAGGGATTTGGCGAATCCTGTTCATGGGCTGGGGACGCGTACTGCTTTATAATGACAGCTCCGACCCCCAGCCCTGACTCCAGGAGGACACTGAGATCGGCTAACCCCATCCTCGTCCCGTGTCAATCCCCCTCCACCCGTGCTGTTTTATATACTGGTAGTAAGGAGATTTGCGGGACTTGATAACACTTTTCAAGCAATCACATTATCGTTTTGGGTCTGAAGCCGGGGTTGCTCGCTCACCTGACTGTCCCTCAAGCGCACCCACTTTGTGGTTTCTGGCCACGTACCTGCTGCTACAGTCCGAGTATTTTGTCACCGAGAAGTCGCCTTTTATGGAAGTCAACCACTCTTTGGAGGATTTCGTCTTGGCGAATCCGTCACTGCTCACGTGCAGAATGTCGACCAAGCAACATGGGGTGGATACGCAGGGAGAAGCGGCGACGAACTGTCAAATGATGCGCGCACTTCAATAAATAACATCCGTTTATTCAATCCCCAATAAGGACATCTTTCTCAAGTGAATATTAGCCTGACGCCGGCTAGATCAAGGCATTAAGAGCCTAGCGAAAGGCTGTAGTCAACACTCACCTGGATTTATGCACTGTTGCTTCCCTTGTCTGCTTCTCGCCTCTTCGGGTCCCGATCCAAACGTCGCACTGTCGTCTCTTCCTTTTAAAAAACCACTCACACAGACAACCGCAAACAAAGCGCTGCATTCATTCACACTGCCATGTGGGAAGGGAAAACCCCAAACCTGAAGGAAATCTCGCGTGCTCTCGGAAATCTCGATGACAACTGGCGCGTGCGCACTGAAAACCTCTGGTTACTGGACTTCACTTCCCATCATACTATGCAGCCTTATCAGACCTCACTTTCTATACGCGCATTCAGTTTTACAAATGGTAAAGATCCCTGAAGCAGGATTTTTTTTTTTGCTGAAGAGATTTTAATGTTCAGGAAAATAAAATGACTTCATTTCGGAAGGGAATGAAAAAAATATTAACCGTATCGTCATTTAGTGAAACTGTCATTAAAATATTGGGGTGTGGGTTGGGATCAAACCCGAATTCGATCAACCTCGCTCCCTCCCCTAGCCCACTCGACGATGCTTACGGGGGTCCGCTGGCGTATTGATTAATTTTACTGCCTGTCTCACATCCGCATGAAACATTGGAACACCCTGGCTGTTTATTAAAGAAATGGCAGTCTTGACGGGATGAGTGGATCCCTCTCTTTCTGAAAATCCTTGTTTTAAATCAAATCTATGCATTATGGGATCTTTGAAGGGGATTCTCTTCCACTTTTTCTCTCCTTTATATCATAATCATACATTGACTGTAGAAATCATCTGTAGTAATGTGTGGATTTGGGGGGCGATGGTTGGGGTTTGGGGTTGGGAGGAGGTGGTGGTCTAATTAGGATCCAAGTATTATAACTGCCTCCCCGTAAAATTGACTTAAAGAAACGTCTACCGATATGAAAGCCTTACAGTTAGTTACGACAATCACTCTCTTTCTACAATGTTCTGTGTCACAAGACCACCAGAGTGGTGGTATTATTAGGAAACTAACAAAAAACTCCACCGTGGATTAATAAAGATTTAAAAAAGAAGTTGCAAAGGAAAAAAACTGCTTTATAAGGCATATAAGACTAATGACTGCAAAGTGAATCGTAGAGCATATGAGAACATGAGGGCAACCATTAAGACAGCGTTTCTCAACCTTTAAGTATTTGCAACCCAAGTTTTCATAACAGTTTTAATCGAGTCCCCCCCCAAAAAACATTTTTTTTGAAATGTAGATGCATATTTTATTATACCTACTTAACTTTTATCGACATTTATCTAACTCTATATTTATTGTTCTCGTATCAGAATGTAGTTTAAGTTCATTTGTTTTGGTTTCAACAGATGTTTTTTTTTTATATATTTTTGATTCATGTTTTCTTTTTTTTCACATCTTTGTGCCCCCCTAGGGAGGCCCGCCCTGCAGGTTGAGAACCATTGCATTAAGAGGATATCAGGGAGGCTAAATGATAGTTGGAGAGGAATAGAGCAGAGGAGGTGAAAGAAGACCCCAAGAGATTCTTTCAGTATTTTAGTAGTAAAAGAACAGTCAAGGAGGAGGTCAAGTTCATCAGGAATAGTAAAGGAGAATTAAAAGATACAGACAATGAAATTGCAGATGCCCTAAACTTACATTTTTCTGAGGTGTTTACAAGTGAGCGAGTGGATAACCTCAGAGCAGTAACAGGGACTACTAAGGAGGTACTGAGGGATTTGGAAATTGTAGAGAGAGAAGTGCTGCTCAGATTAAATAAGATGAAATCAAACAAATCACCAGGCCCAGATAATATTTATCTTCGTGTTCTTAAGGAGGCCAGTGAGTACAAATATAAATCAATCAATCAATCAATCAACATTTATTTATATAGCACATATTCATACAAAAAATGTAGCTCAAAGTGCTTTACAAATTTAATAGAAAAATAGAAGACACAATAAAAGATAAACATAAGTCAACATTAATTAACATAGAATAAGTAAGGTCCGATGGCCTGGGTGGACAGAAAAAACAAAAAAAAACTCCAAAGGCTGGAGAAAAAAATAAAATCTGTAGGGGTTCCAGACCAAGAGACCGCCCAGTCCCCTCTGGGCAATCTACCTAACATAAGTCAAACAGTCCTCTTTGTATTTAGGGTTTTCATGGAAGGACCTGATGATGATGGTCACGTAGACTTCTGGCTTTCAGTCCATCAATGTTGACACATGTCTTGACATATGTCTTGACACATATTTTTAGAAAGTTACTGCGCACTGGAGAGATTCTGAAGGACTGGAAAATGGCAAATATCATCCCATTATATAAAAAGGGTGACAGGGCAGATCCAAGCAACTATAGGCCAGTAAGCTTAACATGCAGCACAGGAAAATTAATGGAAGGAATTATTAAGGATAAGACTGAGCAACACATGGCAAGGACAGGAGTTATTCTGAACAGTCAGCATGGGTTCAGAAGAGGGAGGTCGTGTTTTACTAACATGTTGGAATTCTATGAGGAGGCAACAAAAGGATACGATCAAAGTGGAGCAGATGATATTATTTATCTGGACTTTCAGATAGCATTTGATAAGGTGCCACATGAGAGGTGGGCATCAAACTAAGAGAAGTGGGAGTTCAGACTGATGTTTGTAGATGGGTGCAGAATTGGCTCAGACACAGGAAGCAGAGGGTGATGTTGTGATGAACCTCATCAGAATTGGGTGATGTTAAGAGTGGTGACCAGCAGGGGGCAGTGTTAGGGCCGCTGCTATTTTTCCATCCATCCATCCATCCATTTTCTAACCCGCTGAATCCGAATACAGGGTCACGGGGGTCTGCTGGAGCCAATCCCAGCCAACACAGGGCACAAGGCAGGAACCAATCCTGGGCAGGGTGCCAACCCACCGCAGGACACACACAAACACACCCACACAATATATATAAATGATTTAGATAGAAATATAAGTGACAAGCTGGTTAAGTTTGAAGATGATACCAAGACAGGTGGATTAGCAAATAATTTGGAATCCGTTATATCATCATAGAAGGACTTGGATAGCATACAGGCTTGGGCAGATTTGTGGCAGATGAAATTTAATGTCAATAAATGTAAAGAAATACACATAGGAAGTAAAAATATTAGGTTTGAATACACAAAGGGCGGTCTGAAAAATTGAAAGTCCACCTTATGAGAAGGATTTAGGAGTCACAGTGGACTCTACACTATCAACTTCCAGACAGTGTTCAGAAGCCATTAAGAAGGCTAACAGAATGTCAGGTTATATAGCGCCTTGGTGTGTGGAGTACAAGTCACAGGAGGTTCTGCTCAACCTTTATAATGCACTGGTGAGGCCTCATCTGGAGTCCTGTGTGCAGTTTTGGTCTCCAGGCTACAAAAAGGACATAGCAACACTAGAGAAGGTCCAGAGAAGAGCGACTAGGCTGATTCAGGGCTACAGGGGATGAATTATGAGGAAAGATTAAAAGAGCTGAGCCTTTACAGTTTAAGCAAAAGAAGATTAAGAGGTGACATGAGTGAAGTGTTTAAAATTCTGAAGGGAATTAGTACAGTGGATCAAGACTTGTATTTTAAAATGAGTTCATCAAGAACACGGGGACACAGTTGGCAACTTGTTAAGGGTAAATTTTGCACAAACATTAGGAAGTTTTTCTTTACACAAAGAACGATAGACACTTGGAATAAGCTACCAAGTAGGGTGGTAGACAGTAAGACGTTAAGGAATTTCAAAACTCAACTTGATGTTTTCTTGGAGGAAACAAGTGGATAGGACTGGCGAGCTTTGTTGGGCTGAATGGCCTGTTCTCGTCTAGAGTCTTCTAATGTTCTAATGTTCAGAGGGATGTGGTGCCCAGTTAGTAGTTCATACATGGATGGTGCCAAATGGACCGAAGAAGAGTTATTCCACCATCACATTAACTGATTTGGATCATTCCTTTATCCAAGGTGACTTACAACATTGGAGGTACAATGGGTTCCTTTTGTTTGTTTGTTTGTTTTTTGTTTTTGTTTTGAGATTCCAATTGGAGCACAGACATGAAGTGATTTGCTTATTAGAACTTCAGAACAATCTAGAAGAGAACAGGCCATTCAGTCCAACAAAGCTCATGCAAGTCATTGTCCTAAAAGTTGAGTTTTGAAGGCCCCTAAAAGTGTCCACCGCACTACTTGGTCATTCATTCCAAGTGTCTGTGGCTCTCTCTGTGATGAAAATCTTCCAGATGTTTGTGTGAAATTTACCTTTCACAAGTTTCCATCTGTGTCCAAGTTTTAAACTCCCAGTCTGGACCCAGTGGACTAATTCCCTTCACACTTCCGTCAGGTCTCCTCTTAATCTTCTTTTGCTTAAACTGTAAAGGCTCAGCTCCTTCTGTCATTCCTCTTTGTTCATCCCCTGCAGCCCTGAATCAGCCTAGTCGCTCTCCTCTGGACCTTCTCTAGTGCTGTTATGTCCTTTTTGTAGCCTGGAGACCAAAACTGCACCCAGGACTCCAAATGAGGCCTCACCAGTGTGTTATAAAGCTTCAGCAGAACCTCATGCTCACACATACTGGTATCAGTAGTGGGATTTTAACACACAACTTCAGGGTCTTATCCACTACTGCGGGGTGTGCTGGAGGGCTGCAGTGGCTGCAGGTTTTCATTCTAACCATCTTCTTCATTAGTGACCAGTCTTTGCTTTAAATTAATTTCTTTTGTCTTAGTTTTAATTAACGTGACTCAGGTTCTTCAGTTGTTTCCCTCTTTTCTTAACTAGCAGCCACACAATAACAACATACAACAGATGACCAGCTCACCTTTGCCCATCACACGATATCTGAAAATAAAGAAAGGTGAAGTTCTCAGTAAGGCTGATCTCTCAGATCACCAAAACATTTTGACGTTGCTCTTAGAAAAAAACAGAAAATCAACAGTTTGGGAAATGTCTGCTGTGTTGGAAAGAGAGCAGCAATAGGCCATGGAATTAAAGAACGGGGTTAATTAACAGCTTCTAATTAAGAGATTGGTTGGAGTGTAATAGGTTGGAGTTTAGCTGGCCATCTGTTGTCTCATTTCATGTCTCATTTCTGTTTGACTGCCATTTAATGAATAAAAGAACCAATTGAGAGGACTGAATCCTTAAAAACAGGGCTAGTAAAATGAAAGGAAAAGGAGTGAATCCGCAGTGAAAACTGGTCACTGATTAAGAAACGGTTTTGAATGAAAACATGTAGCCATTGCGGCCTACCAGGCCCAGACTTGGACACCTCTGCACTACACCATACTGTCAGTTACTGAAATGCAGCTGCGTGAAAAAGTAAGTGTACCCCATGGAAACTGGACTTTTCCCAAATATATGTGCAGAGGCACAGTAGATCTTCATGAACAGTGTGGCAACAATTAAAGGTGAAAGCAAAATTTGACTTTACAATCATTCCTATAGGCCTTTGCCATAACTGCCCACCAGTCTCGGTGGAGTTTTGGACCACTTTTCCATGCAAAATTCCTTCATTTGCAAGAGGTTCTTATTTCTCATTGGGAGTAAATAAATATATCTGATTTCTAATCGTTGTTTGTGAGCCTTCTGGCAGGTCCTGCCCAGGGTTTTAACCTGGCCAGACTGCAATCTTCCATGTCTTCTTCTTGAGCCATTCTTGGGTGGATTTGCTAGTCCACTTTGGATCATTGTCGTGTTTAAAGCTTCATTTCGGGTCCAACTTCAGACAGATGGCCTCCCATTTGACATCTGATGCAGATCGACAGTTGACTTGGCAGACCCTGAGGCAACAAGGGAACCCCACACAGGAACATCTCCCCACAATGTGCTTCACAGTTTGGTAGGAGGTTCTTTTCCTGAAATGCGGTCAAACGTTGTCTACTGTTGCTGTAGCCCAACAACTCTCTATCTCTCTTTCAGTCATCTGTCCAGAGCACATTTTTCCAGAAGGCCTAGATTAGGGGTTCTTAAGTTGAGGTCCATGGAACCCCTATGGGATTCAGGGGGTCCGTGAGGGTCAGATAAAAATAAACATTTACAGCATATTCACTATAAAGCCTAGTACTGTTGATTTAGAGTAGATGTGGTGGTAGTCATGGAAGTAGAAAATGTAGTTGTAATAGTAAGTCTGTTTTAATTTGCACAAGAGGATTGTATTTCATAATTCTAATGAGTGGACGTTAACTTTTGCATTTAAAAAATGAGTCTTTTTTTTAGATTGTTTACTTTAAAGTTGAATAATACTTTGCATATGTCATATTAATTGCTCCAAAAAATGAAAGGACCCCTTTTGAATGAGAGGATAGCATCAAGTCAGTGACACTGGTGGGCTGTTGATCTCGTCAGATAAGTAGCAGAGGGGCTTGTTTGTCAGTTTCAGCTGCTTTGGGGTGCACTAGAGGGGCAACACTGAGACGACCCCCAAAACAGGAATGAATGGTTTAACAGGTGGAGGGAGGCCACTGACATTTTTCCCTCCTCATGTGTTTTGTCACTCATGTTGCATTTGGCTACGGTCAGTGTCACTACTGGTATCATGAGGGCATACCTGGACCCTACAGAGCTGGCACAGGTAGTCCAACTTCTCCAGGATGGCAGGTACATCAATACGTGACATTGCCAGAAGGTTTGCTGTGTCTCCCAGCACAGTCTCAAGGGCATGGAGGAGATTCCAGGAGACAGACAGGCAGTTACTCCAGAAAAGCTGGGCAGGGCCCCTCATAGAAGGTCCTTAACCCATCATCAGGACCCACCGCTATCTGCTCCTTTGGGTCAGGAGGAACAGGATGGGCACTGGCAGAGCCTACAAAATGACCTCCAGCAGGCAGGCCACTGGTGTGAATGTCTCTGAGCAAACAATCAGAAACAAACTTCATGAGGGCCCAGCGTCCTCTAGTGGGAACCGTGGAGCTTAATTGGCATTTGCCATAGAATACCAGAATTGGCAGCTCCACCATTGGTGCCCTGTGCTTTTGACAGATGAGAGCAGGCACATCCTGAGCAAACGTGACAGGCGTGAAAGGGTCTGGAGAAGCCATGGAGAATGTTATGCTGACTGTAACATCATTCAGTATGACCGGTTTCAATGATGGTCAGTCTGGGGAGGCATATTCATGGGGGGACACACAGACCTCCACAGGCTAGGCAGCGGCACCTTGATTGCCATTAGGTATCGGGATGAAATCCTTGGTCCACCCATTCTCAGACCCTATGCTGGTTCCTCCTGGTGCACGACAATGCCTGGCCTCATGTGGCGAGAGGATGAAGGAATTGATCCCATTGTCCGCCCTCCTCCACCCCATGCTCACTTGCCAGACCTCAATCCAATAGAACACCTCTGGGTGGCACATTATGTTTCGGTTCATCTGACGCCTCAGACTGTCCAGGAGCTCAGTGATGCCCTGGTCCAGATCTGGGAGGAGATCCCGCAGGATACCATCCGTCGTCTCATTAGGACGTTGTCAGTTATATGGGGGTGGCATACAAATTACTGAGTACGATTTGGAGTTGCTGCAATGAAATTTCATCAAAATGGACTCGCCTGCCTGCCTGACCATTCTTTTTCCCTTTGGGGTGTCTTTGAGGTCACCCCTCTCTCTGTCGGTTGATCATTTTCATTTCCTTCCTTCCTTTCGTTCCTCACACATCACCACATCACTCCATAGCAGTAGAGAGAGACAGCAGGATTTATTTTACCCCATTGAGATCTGATGTGTTTTCAAAGTGTTCCTTTCATTTTTTGGAGCAGTTTATATGAGACAATCAAACCTCGATAGATAAAGTACATCATATTCACAGCATGCAAAGTTGTGTTTATGAGAACATTTCTGGGGAAGGGGGTCCACAACTTTCATCAAATTCTAAAAGGGGTCCGTGACTCCAAAAAGGTTAAGAATCACTGGCCTAGATGTTACACATGTTGCCTTGCTGTAATTTTGATTCTGATTTTTAATGACCTGTCACTCTCACATTCAGGTCACACGTCTCTTTTTGATGGTAGACGGCTGCACTTGGATGCCAACCGTGCCCAGAGTTACCAGCTGATCCCAGTTCTTGGAGACTTCTGTATGGATCAAACTGTCCTGTGGTTGAGCTGAATTTGCAGGGCCAGCCTGTCCAGCATTTTGAAACCTCTTCTAACATTGAAATGGCCAAATTCACAACATCGCTTGGCAGACTTCTTGTCATCCACGCGGTCTTCTTCCTGAACTCTTCTGCTCTTGAGTCACGTCAAAGGGGGAAGACCAGAGCCCTGATATTCCTGCTTTAAATCGGAAACTCCCTAAGGAGTCTTTGGCACCTGATTCAAATTGGATGGATCTGAAGTGGCAATAAACGTTGGCATGGACCGACTTCTTCCATGTGACATTTGTGTTCATTTAGGTGATGAGAATGAAGAGAACGAGAGACAGAGAAGAGGTTAGTGATGTGGAGATAGTGAATCAGGAAGTGCAACGGATTAGCAAGGAGGAAGTAAGGACAGCAATGAAGAGTATGAAGAATGGAAACCCGTTGGTCCAGATGACATACCTGTGGAATCATGGACGTATTTAGGAGAGATGGCAGTGGAGATTTTAACCAGATTGTTTAATGAAATCTTGGAAAGTGAGAGGATGATGAAGAGTGGAAAAGAAGTGTACTGCTGCCAATATTTAAGAATAAGGGGGATGTGCAGGACTGCAGTAACTACAGGGGGATAAAATTGATGAGCCACAGCATGAAGTTATGGGAAAGAGTAGTAGAAGCTCAGTTAAGAAGTGAGGTGATGATGAGTGAGCAGCAGGATGGTTTCTTGCCAAGAAAGAGCACCAAAGATGAAATGTTTGCTCTGAGGATGTTGATGGAGAAGTTTAGAGAAGGCCAGAAGGAGTTGCATTGCGTCTTTGTGGACCTGGAGAAAGCAAATGACAGGGTGACTGAGAGGAGCTGTGGTATTGTATGAGGAAGTCGGGAGTGGCAGAGAAGTACATAAGAGTTGTACAGGATATGTACGAGGTAGGTGTGACCGTGGTGAGGTCTGAGGTAGGAGTGACGGAGGTGGGATTACATCAGGGATCGGCTCTGAGCCCTTTCTTATTAGCAGTGGTGATGGACAGGTTGACAGACGAGATTAGACAGGTGTCCCTGTGGACTGTGATGTTCGCTGATGACATTGCGATCTGTAGCGATAGTAGGGAGCAGGTTGAGGAGACCCTGGAGAGGTGGAGATATGAGAGGAGAGGAATGAAGGTCAGTAGGGCCACCAAGACAGAATACATGTGTGTGAATGAGAGGTAGGTCAGTGGAATGATGAGGATGAGGGAGTAGAGTTGGAGAAGGTGGAGGAGATTAAATACTTGGGATCAACAGTACAGAGGAATGGGGGAGAGGTGAAGAAGAGAGTGCAGGCAGGGTGGAATGGGTGGAGAAGAGTGACAGGAGTGACTTGTGACAGAAGGGTATCAGCAAGAGTGAAAGGGAAGGTCAACAGAATGAAAGTGAGACCAGCTATATTATATGGGCTGGAGACGGTGGCACAGGAGACAGAGCTGGAGGTGGCAGAGTTAAAGATGCTAAGATTTACATTGGGTGTGACGAGGATGGACAGGATTAGAAATGAGGACATTAGATGGTCAGCTCAGGTGGGACGGTTGGGAGACAAAGTCAGAGAGTCGAGATTGTGTTGGTTTGGACACGTGCAGAGGAGAGATGAGGAGTATATTGGGAGAAGGGTGCCAAGGATAGAGCTGCCAGGGAAGAGAAAAAGAAGGTTTATGGATGTGCTGAGAGAGGATATGCAGTTGATGGGTGTGACAGGGCAAGATGACGAGGACAGAAAGATATGGAAGAAGATGATCCGCTGTGGCAATCACTAATGGGAGCAGCCGAAAGAAGATGAAGGTGACGAAAATGGACACGCCATGTCAATGTGATGTGTCACCTGTTCAAGTAGATCATTTTTATCCTGGCATGAAGATCTAATGCTTGCCTATGAAGAAGTCAACAGTTTCTGTGCGGAGGACTTACTTTTTTTCACTTGACTGCAAAGAAATCCTAAAGAAACACATAAAGAAATGAGCCATAAAAAAAAATATTTGCGACACATGAAATGATTTACTTTTGCGTTTTAACGTTAAAAAGGGCTTAAGGGTACAACAGTAAGTCGGGTGTGTCGACCTGCGTTGTGTGTTTATGAGCCTTTGGTCACCTCTTAGATTCCTCTTTCTATGCGAATCTCGTTTCCGTTATTCATCAGACATTGAGGCCCCCTTATCGACACTGGATGGGCACGGTCTCCAAATGCTGAACGTTCTCTTGTTTGACTAACTGACAGGTTGAAATTTAAATAATCACCGTGGACCTCAGTGTTAATGTTTACAGTGCATCATCGGAGTGTATTTTGTGATGCATGAAAGGCGCTATATAAATAAAATGTATTATAATTATTGTGTAGCAATACAATGCAAAGCATTTCTAAGTTAAACAAATGGAGCATCACAAACATGTTTAGTAATAAAATACATTACTAGAAATGTTTGTGGTGCACCATGTGTTGGAATGACAAATGCCATGCATAAGTCTCTGTTAGATGCCATTTGGTATTAAAGCTGTGTTAATGTTTGTGATGTGCCATCAGCAGGAATATCCCTATGATAAAGAAAAGGAGATCGGCTATACAGGCCAAGCAATTTATTATGTGTCTCCAGTCAACCCAAGGCTTATGTAGAGCTGGGTGCCAACACACCGCTTAATATGACCTTATTTAATATTAGGGCCTTACTAGTAAAACATTTCAACGTAAATGACTTTATCTGAGTAAGGAAAGCAGATTATTTAATTCTTTGTGAAAAATGGGTGGTGTCCTTTAAGAAGCTGCTCCTCCGGGCTATAATTTCTTTCATTCTGTTCGCCAAGAGAAGAAAGGCGGCGGCCTCGCAAGTATTTCTTTTTTCCAGCCAGTTAAATTATAATGTTATCAATTTTTGGTAAATTCACATCTTTCGAGTACCTTGCTCAAGCTATTCAAGGAGGTCCCCACGCTCTGCTACTTACCGTTTATTGTCCGCCGAAATACAACGCATCCTTTATTGATGAATTTTTAAATGTGTTATCTTATATATAAGGGCGGCACGGTAGCGCTGCTGCCTCGCAGTTAGGAGATCTGGGTTCGCTTCCCGGGTCCTCCCTGCGTGGAGTTTGCATGTTCTCCCGTGTTCGTGGGTTTCCTCCGGGCGCTCCGGTTTCCTCCCACAATCCAAAGACATGCAGGTTAGGTGGATTGGCGATTCTAAATTGGCCCTAGTGTGCGCTTGGTGTGTGGGTGTGTTTGTGTGTGTCCTGTGGTGGGTTGGCACCCTGCCCAGGATTGGTTCCTGCCTTGTGCCCTGTGTTGGCTGGGATTGGCTCCAGCAGACCCCCGTGACCCTGTATTCGGATTCAGCGAGTTAGACAATGGATGGATGGATCTACGCGTGGAAGTGTGTCTGTCTGTCCGGCCCGAAAGTGAGAGGTGGAGTCGGAGTAACAGAGGAAACAGAAAACTTGCTTAGCCGCTAATAACACAAACGAGGCCAGCACGTCATCAATACGAAACCTCAGAAGAAAGACAAAGTCGATTAGCCGCTAATACCGAAGCAAGGTGAGCACATCGGTATAACGGTATCCTTTTTACTTTTCATCCCGCGGCTAATAACACAAGCGAGGCCAGCACAGCAACAAAACGAAACCTCCTTGGGGAGAGACGCCCAGAGCAGTTCCTTTCCATTACCTGACATCTCTTTTTTTTCAGACGATTTGATTTCAGTAGTTTTTAGGAATCCGGGCATTTTACAGCACGGTCTTACACAGCTTGTCTATAATAATAACGGCTGTTGGTAGATTTGTAATCCCGTGATTTCAATCTTCATATGGATGATCAGGGTGACGCCAAGGTAAGATAATTCATTAACCTTCTGATCTTGTTTGATTCTAATCGATATGTCACCCAGCCGACACATAAAGGTGTGTGTGTGTGTTTGGGGGGGTTGTGGGGGTATGGGGCACGCCTTTGATCATTACTTTATTCTTTTTACAGACGCAGTGTCTGTGACTAGAACCGCAGAGGAGCGTACTGTTATACATTTGCTAATATCATTAATTGTCAACCTGAAGTCAATGACTTTGCCAATGCAGGCATAATATGGCAGTGCATTTCAACGGAGAAGATATCCATTTCATAATAACGTATCAATTTGCATATTTATTTAATTTTCGTTCAAAATATTCCTGCGTTGTCTTAGCCTTGCATATTCTTCCCGTATTCCTCCTGCCTATTGTCTGCTGTCCCTTTAAAAAGCGCGTAGGGATTAACAGATTATCTGAGGTAGGAGAAACAATCTATTAAACGGCTACAATAGCCACGATCGGTTTTTAATCATTTCTAATGGCTGAGTCTGCAAAATTTCGATGCTTATAGGACGCTCACCACGTCTGCTTCCTGACGAGAAATTACAAACTCTGGCGCCGTTGTTGCAAATGCAGTTCGGAAATGACGTATTTTGCGTCACATTAATACGGAAGTTGCGTTTTTTCATAGGTTTTCTGGGAAGTGAAGTCCACTTTTTTTTGTTTTGCGCAGTCGCCAGAATCCAGCCTGATAGCCAATCTGAGAAAGAGGCGGAGCTTCATTGAGTGAAGTACGTCATCCATTGTGTGGAAGACGTGCTCCGTGTGGAATTTCTTGGTGTTCACGAACATCCAGATTTCCCTGTGGTGTGGAATCTATCGAAGTATTGTGCGCCGAGGATAAAAGCCACCAGGATTACCAAAAGACGTGACGTGGTTGGACAAAATAGTGAATAACGGGCGAGCTGCAGTCCCGGTGAGATTTAGCGGCGGACATCCCAAATTCCATTGTGTTCTTTATTTATTGCTTATTTGTGTATAAGGCGTGGGCAAAAATATTTAAATCGCCGGCAAAACGAAGAGCTGCTTGATCGTTGCGAGGGCGGTCATCATCCCATTCCTCGCGCTTATTTCACGCTACACTGCACGCCTCCTCATCTCTTATGCCGGTGGCGGTTGTCACCGAGTGCCTCTCTCTGCAAGAGGCTGCTTCAGCTCCTACTATGGGTCTCAATGCAAAATATTTATAGATGTTGTGCATATATAATGTGTGTGTGTGTAGTATATTAATACGTGTGTGTTAAGATGCGATGCTGGCTTGTGCACAATAACATCGCGGGTTTTAAATTAACACTACTAAACAATGGCGATTTTACTGTGTGATTAATTAATTGGGGCGATACGGTGGCGCAGTGGTAGCGCTGCTGTCTCGCAATATGGAGACGGGATTCAAGTCCCACCCCACTGTGTGCAGGTGCTCCGGATTGCAGAAGATCGAATTAGCATTTAGAGATATCTCAATATGAATTGCACATGTCCTAAAATGCAGTTTACTTTTTAAGCTTGGTGAAATCGTTTCCAGTTATCTCAACATCTGTTCCTTTCCATTTGAGATCTCTCAGGCACATTTTCAGAAAGGTCAAAAAGAACTGCCCGTGCACTTCGAGACCTCGCCGGTCCTGTTGGAGTTGACCTTGCGGGCATTCTAAGATCTCTGAAATGCCCGTCGAGACATCTGAGAAAAAATTCTTGGACAATTCCCTGTTCTTTCAATGGGATTTCCTGTCTGATTGAAGATAACTTAAAATATTGTGCGATATCTCAAAATGAGTAAAAAGTTATATGGAGAAATATCTTAAAATAAAATATACTCTTTTTTTTTTTGGAGAAATCCAAAATTGCATCGTTATTTTTCCCAGATATCTTGAAATAAGTTAAACTCTTTGTGAAAAGATATAACAGTTGCAAAGTTGTGACTGTGAACGTGCTTATCCAGATGATTCGTTAATGAAAAGACATCAGCCAGGGCCACGGCAGGCCTTCTCAGACTTGATGGGTGTTTTAACTTTCAAGGTTTAGTTACATGTTGTATGCCGTATAACTGAAATATAAAAAGAAATCGTTAAAGAAATAATAGCAACAAAAACATTTTTCATGAAATGCCTACGATTAGTTATTTATGCTCGTTGTGTTTTTACTTATTTACTCGTGCAGCGAAATCGCCGTTTAGTAATACAGGCAACGGTACGTCCGCCTGTCTCAAGCACGTTGTCTGTTTACACACCGGACATGGGGGTCCTGACACCTGACGTGCCGCTTTCTTGGCGCATCTTGTTGTCTTTGTACATCCAACTTTCCTCTTCTCGACGCCGAACGTTATTCTGCCTGGGCACAGATAGACGCCAGACATTTTGTCATCTTATAGATTCACATATTGTTGCATTACGTAACCAAACGAAAGAGTAAATACAATTTCCATCTAAAAACGTTAAATAACAAATGGAATTGAGACATCGCATCACATCAAAAATCCGTCGTCTCCGATAAAGGTAGTTTTCTTTCTCTTTCTCTTTCTCTTTCTTTCTTTGAGTGCCTTTACTCGCATTACTGTGCTCATCGTACAAACCAATATGTCAGTTCTTTTTTTCTTTCTCTCTCTCTCAAAGTGTAGTTTCAGTGTCTCCTGTGTTTCATTTAATGACAAGCTGACACAGTGACAATTCGCCTTACCTCAGTAAGTAAGTAAGTGAACTTTATTGTCATTCATACCACACAACAGTACAACAATGGATGCATAGCTGAACGAAATTGCGTTTCTCCAGGCTCAATGTACAGATATAAAAGTCAAATGCTCGCAAGACAACATACAGACATTACAAACATTTTACTTCTTATACAGAAAGTAGGTAAGACGGCGTAAGACTGCACAGGGCAGCACAGTACAAACAATTAAAACAAAAGCAATGTAAGCCAGTCAGTGGGTGAAATATAATATGATTGTGTTATTGCACTATTTGGAAACGATATTTATACATAATATAGACAATGTAATATTGTACAGCAGGGGTGCCCAATGCAGGGCCGCTGCTGGCCAAATGGGTGCCCTAAGCAGAAATTTACTTTTGTGCCCCCTCCCCAAAATATTACGGAAGTAAAAATAAGTTAATAAAAAAAAAACACCTATTATAGGGGCCAAAATAGAACTTTATTCAAATAAAAGTAAATACATGAGAGCGCAGCATCACGTGTGCTTAGCCTACTCTGCGTTCACCGTAAAATGCAATATATACGTTTATATTTTTGTTTATTTGTATATGTATATTATTAATATTAATTTATTAGTATTAAATTGTTATAATATATAAAAACGATTCCTTCATCCTCCAGGAACTGCCTGTATACTCTCACCACATGAGGCCAGGAATTGTCGTGCACCAGGAGCCACTGTACCAGCATAGGGTCTGACAATGGGTCCAAGGTTTTCATCCTGATACCTAATGGCAGCCAAGGTGCCTTTTTCAAGCCTTTAGCGGTCTGTGTGACCCTCCATGGATATGCCTCCCCAGACAATCATTAACCCACCACCAAACTGCTCATGCTGAATGATGTTACAGGCAGCATAATGTTCTCCGTGGCTTCTCCAGACCCTTTCACTTCTGTCACGTGCTCAGGGTGAACCTGCTCTCATCTGTAAAAAGCACAGGGCACCAGTGGTGCATCTGCCAATTCTGGTTTTCTATGGCGAATGCCAATCGAGCTGCATGCTGCTGGGCAGTGAGCTCAGGGCCCATTAGAGGACATGGGGCCCTTGGGTCACCCTCATGAAGTCTTTCTGTTTAGTCAGAGACATTCACCCCAGTGGCCTGCTGGAGGTCATTTTGTAGGGCTCTGGCAGTGCTCATCCTGTTCCTCCTTGCCCAAAGGAGCAGATACTGGTCCTGCTGATGGGTTATGGACCTTCTATGGCCCTCTCCAGCTCTCCTAGAGTAACTGCTTGTCTCCTAGAATCTCCTCCATGCCCTTGAGACTGTGCAGGGAGACACAGCAAACCTTCTGGCAATGACACATATTGATGTGCCATCCTGGAGAAGTTGGACTACCTGTGCAACCTCTGTAGGGTCCAGGTATCGCCTCATGCTACCAGTAGTGACACTGACTGTAGCCAAATGCAAAACTAGTGAAGAAACAGTCAGAAAAGATGAGGAGGGAAAAATGTCAGTGGCCTCCACCTGTTAAACCATTCCTGTTTTGGGGGTCATCTCATTGTTGCCTCTCTAGTGCATCTGTTGTTAATTTCATGAACACCACAGCAGCTGAAACTGATTAACAACCCCCTCTGCTACTTAACTGACCAGATTAACATCCCATAAGTTTCATTGACTTTATGCTATACTCTGATTAAAAAGTGTTCCTTTAATTCTTTTGAGCAATATATATATATATATATATATATTATTTTTTTTAATGTGGGTAGATCATTTCGACCTTGTAATTTTAAAAGAAGCTCGCAAGCCGAAAAAGTGTGTGCACCCATGTACGATATTACAATACAATATAATGTAAACTTAAGACCTATTTGTGGTAATAAAGTGCACAATAAGTAAGAGAGCAAAAGGACAAAGGTTATTTAATGGAGTTTAATTTTCTGATGGCCTGGGGGGGAAGTAGCTCCTGTGTAAATCTGGTCGTTCTGCGGTAACGTTTTCCAGAGGGCAGAAGTTCAAACAGCCCATGTGCCGGGTGTGGGGCATCTTTAATGAACTTAATGGATCTGCTCTGGCAACGTGAGTAGTGTAATTCTTGAACAGATGGGAGTGAGGACCCGATGATTTTCTCCGCTGTCCTCACCACTCTTCGAAGTATCTTCTGTTCAGCGGCAGTGCAACTACCATACCAAACTGAGATGCTACTGGTCAATATACTTTCTGTAGTGCCTAAACTATTATGTCGTCTCCGTTTTCTTTTGGCTTCTCCCACAAGAGATCTCCACAGAAAAGCATCTGTCTTTCTCCATATATCGATCTGTTAAAATTTTACATCGGATGCCCTTCCTGATGTAACTCTCCCCATTTATCACGAAGAAACACATTGGTTTGTGCCTCCCCAGTGGCTGGGTTACCCTGCACTATTATATAATCCTTGAATTTTTCAGAATGCTGGCTGCTTTGCGAAGAGTCTATTACTGTCCTATCAATCAATCAATCCAATCAATCAATCAATCAATCAATCAAAGTGCTTTACAAAATGAATAGAAAAATAGAAGACACAATAAAAAATAAACATAAGTCAACATTAATTAACATAGAATAAGTAAGGTCCATCGACTCCATTTGCTGCAGAACAGGTTTGGGTTCACCCCGTGCTGTGTGCTCCCACCACCGACGACACCTGCTATTCAGTGCTGTGATCACTGAAGTCACAGAAGACATTCGGGAAACGCAACAATCTCCTCACAGCCTATGTGGAAGTGTTGTCAGTCCTATTTTCTGTGTAAAACGCTACTTTGAAGAAAATGGTAAGTACTTGAGCAATACTTCAAACAAACATCCCCCCCAAAAAAGCTTGAAAATGCTTGTTTAAAAAAAAGTAGTTAACAGCTTGAAAATGTTAAGGAGACCCCCAGGTGTGAATGGGTCTTCAGGCTTTCAACAAATGAAAGACAAATTATTACGAGGCACAACCCTGAAAAACAATACACAGTGAAAGTTTTAACTGCCAGGACTCGTGTTAGATCAGCTCAACTGTGTCAAACTCTTACATTCAAATTTAGTTGAAAAGAAAGATTTAATTTTATTTGGTGAGTACTGTTTTTAACTGCGGTGGGTTGGCATCCTGCCCGGGATTGGTTCCTGCCTTGTGCCCTGTGTTGGCTGGGATTGACTCCGGCAGACCACCGTGGCACTGTGTTCGGATTGGAAAATGGATGGATGGATGGAGTACTGTTTGTAAAGCACAAACAAAGAGAGTTAGTTTGAACGTGCCTGAATATGGACACTCTGAACTTGATCACTGTTTTCATTCGTGTCCCGCTTTCATTCGCACAACATGGTGAGCCGGTAGATGGGAAGCTGCCAGTCTAGTGGAGTGTTAGAAGTCACGACTTGTAATTCGTCAGGAGTGAGTTCACTTCCCTGCCATGTCGGAAATGGGGAGGGGACAACTTGAGTGACCCCTTAGCAGAGACTGAGTGTCTTATGGTTGTCGGGTAACTGGTGGTGTTTTCTGCCATCTTTATCACTTATCATCTCCATTGGTGGGTGGGTAGGTAGAACATTATTCGTCCCCAGGTGCAAATGTGACTTTTCACAGAAGCTCTAGTACTAGGGTTTTGTACCGTGTTCGCCATCTTGCCTGAAGAAGGGACCTGAATTGCCTCGAAAGCTTGCATATTGTAATCATTTTAGTTGGCCAATAAAAGGTGTCATTTTGCTTGGCTTTTCTCTCTACACAGAAGCTCTATAAATAAATAAATCTCTTTTTTGTTTATTTTTATTAATTTTATTGCAATCCATACAAATCAATCAAGTTTTTACAAAAAGAAAAATTGAGTTAATGACAAATCGATCCCCACCCTGAGAGAGAGCAAGGCAAACGGCGTGAAATTTAAGGCTTGTAAACTTACCTAAATTAATAAATTCTCTGTGCTTTATGAGATTATTTTTAAAATATTACTGATTAGATCCTGCCATGTTTTGAAAAAAGTCTGTACAGATCCTCTAACTGAGTATTTGATTTTTTCCTATTTCAAATAGTGTAACACATCGGTTTCCCACTGACTTAAAAGAGGAGAGTTTGGGTTCTTCCAGTTTATCAGAATGCGTGCCAAGAGTGTAGTGAATGCAATCACAATTTGTTTGTCTTTCTCCACTTTAAGCCCCTCTGTGAGCCCACCAAACACAGCTCTTAATGGGTTAGGAGGGATTGTGAGTCCAAGGCTCTCTGAAAGGTAATTAAAAAATTTGGTCCAGAATGATGTTAATTTGGTGCAGGCTCAGAACATGTGACCCAGTGAGGCTGGGACTTGATTGTAACGTTCGCAGGTTGGAAACATTTTGGAGAAAATCTCTTTATCAAATAAAAAAAAAAAAAAACCTGAAACGAGATGGGACTTTTTATCCTGACAAGACCAGACTTTTTCAGAGAGATAACTTTCATGTCCCGTGAGACGAGACTTTGTGCCAAGAGATTTAACCAGGCCTGGGGTCGGAAATAAAAGACAAAGATTAGATGACAAAGTAGAACATCGTAGGTTAGATATAACAAAAGCACTAAAATTTAAAAGTCTCAGAAAAACTGATAGTAAAGATCGCCTTAGTGCAAACAAATGGAAATTATTACTCGGTGAAATAACAGAACAGCGAAAAGAGATTGAATATATTGTTTGGATTTCAACTTTAAGTCGGGGACTTGTACAATAGATCGTCTGACCCGTGTTGCCATCGGGGAAATGTGCCGTTTCTTCCCAATAAAGAGGCATATCCATGAGAATTGAAAGATTTGGTGTTTGGTGAAAGTGAAATCCACAAACGTGAGCGGCACAGACGTGACGCGCCAGCCAGGGGTTGGAGGGCGAAGCGAGTAGGGGGCCAAGCCAAGCCCCCTAGTACTAAAAAATGATCATTTCGGTGTGTACAGTCGCTGGCAAAAGTTTTGAGAATGAGCCAAGTGTTGGTTTTCACAAAGACTGCTGCTTCAGTGTTTTCAGATCTTTGTGTCAGATGTTTCTCTGGGATACTGAAGTAAAATTGCAAGCAGTTCATAATTTCAAAGACCTTTATTGACAGTGACATGAAGTTTATGTGCAGAGTCACAATATTTGCAGTGTTGGTCCTTCTTTCTTTTTCCAGACCTTTGCAGTTCGCCCTGGCGAGCTTGTAATCAACTTCTGGGCCAAATCCTGACTGATGGCAGCTGCCCATTCTTGCAGAATCAGGATTGATGGGTTTTTGTTTGTCCACCCGCTGCTTCTTGAGGATTGACCACAAGTTCTCAATGGGGAGCTTCCTGGCCATTGACCCAAAATTTTGTTTCCCCCCGAGCCACTTAGTTGTCACTGTTGCCTTATGTCCCAGTTCTCCATCATGCTGGAATATCCGTTGTTGGTCACCAAACTGTTGTCAGATGGTTGGGAGAAGTTGCTCTCGGTGGATGTTTTGGTCCCATTCTTTATTCCTGGCTGTGTTCTTATGCCAAATTGTGAGTGAGAAGCAACCCCACATGACATCAATGGTCTCAGGATGCTTTACAGTTCACCTGACCCAGGACTGATGGTAGCGCCGCTCACCTTTTCTTCTCAAACAATCAAAAAGGGGATTCGTCAGAGACAATGACTTGACCCCAGCAGTCTAATCCCAGAACATCAGTCTGTCCCTGATGGTTTTTCTGGGCTTCTTTGCTGCCCTTCTTGACACCCACCAGGCCATCCTCGAAATGTCTTCGCCTCACTCACACCTGCCTGCTGCCATTCCTGAGCAAGCTCTACACTGGTGGCCCCCGATCCCACACCATGAATTAAGAATGGGACCAAAACATCCTCCGAGAGCATCTTCTCCCAACCATCAAGAACAGTTTGGTGACCAACATGATGGAGCACCTGGCGATAAGGCAAAAATGAGAACTGAGTGGATCGGGGAACAAAATTTTGGGTCCATGGCCAGGAAACTCCCCATTGAGAACTTGTGATCAATCCTCAAAAAGCCACCAATCCTGACAAACTCCAAGCGTTGATTACGCAAGAATGGGCAGCTGCCGTCAGTCAGGATTTGGCCCAGAAGTCGATTACCAGCCCGCCAGGGCGAACTGCAAAGGTCTGGAAAAAGAAAGAAGGACCAACACTGCAAATATTGTGACTCTGTTCATAAACTTCATGTCATTTTCAATAAAAGCCTTTGCAATTATGAACTGCTTGTAATTCTACTTCAGTATCCCACAGAAACATCTGACAAAAAGATCTGAAAACAATGAAGCAGCAAACTTGGTGAAAACCAACACTTGGCTCATTCTCAGAACTGCTGGCCATGACTGTAGATATGTGTGTATTTGAGCAGCTGTTTAAAATTGATCCTCCTGCGAGGACCTTGGATATATCTGGATCTACATTTCTTGAGGCTGGTCCTCCAAATAGTTGTGAAACCCCCAAGTCACACTGAAATTGCACAGGTGGTGAACCAGCTGAGGGTAGGGAAGGCTGCAGGGGTCTCTGGTAACCAGGATGAACTTCTCCAGGCTGTTGGTCAGGCTGTCGTCCTGGCATTGCAAGCAATCTTTGTTTCCATTTTGCAGATGAGTGTCATCCCAACTGACTGGAAAACGGGACATGTGGTCCCTATCTGGAAAGGGATGGGTGATCACCTGGATTGTGGCCAGTCCCTACTCTCCGTGCCAGAGGGGTCATCCTCCATAAGATCCACTTGCTCACCTACCGGCGACTGGAGCAGTCTGGTTTTACACCTAAGAAAGCTGCCATCGACCGCATCCTGGCAATGAAGGTTCTCATGGAGCGCAAACACGAATCTCGGCAGAGTTTCTTTACAGCCTTTGTGGATTTTCATAAAGTTTTCGACTCAGTTGATTGAGCTGCCCTGTGGGACATCCTGAGACTTCATGTGATCCCATCAAGGTTTGCTGGATATCATGGGCAGCATGTCCACTGGTACTGTGAGTGCTATGCAGAGTGGAGGCAGGACCTCTCAGTTGATTGTGGGGTCCGTCAGTGGTATGTTCTGCTCCTACTCTGTTCAATGCTTATTTAGTAGAGTGGGTTTTGGGCTAGGT
Source organism: Polypterus senegalus (assembly GCF_016835505.1). Classification (NCBI taxonomy): domain Eukaryota; kingdom Metazoa; phylum Chordata; class Cladistia; order Polypteriformes; family Polypteridae; genus Polypterus; species Polypterus senegalus. The sequence goes on along the minus strand of NC_053157.1, from coordinate 239,170,857 downwards.
TGTGGGGTCCAGCGGCTGGGGGCCGTTGGTTGGTGAAGAAAGATTCACTGATCTTGACTTTGCTGACGATGCCGTGATCTTCACAGAGTCAATGGAGGCTCTGATTGGGGCGCTTGAGAGACTGAGTGAGGAATCTGAGTGTCTGGGCTTGCGAGTGTCCTAATAAAAACCAAAGAGTCAGGCCTTTAATGACCTCTTGGGCACGGCCATCAGCAGGGTGTCTGTCTGCGGAGAGAGTGTCGACCTCATTGAGAGGTTTACTTACCTCAGCAGTGACATTCATATCTCCTATGATGTCAGTAGACAGATTGGGAGAGCACAGGGGGGTCATGAGGTCACTGGAAAGGGGTGTGTGGCGCTCCTGATATCTTTGCAAAAGGATGAAGGTCCAAGTCTTTAGAGTCCTGCTGCTTCCTGTTTGTGAGACATGGACGCCATCCAGTGACCGGAGATGAACCCTGGACTCCTTCATGTGTGTCTCTTCGCAGAATCATTTGGGTTCCGCTGGCTTGACTTTGTGTTGCTTATGGAGTCCTGAATGAGGCACATGACGCATTGTGAGGGAGCCTCAATTATGGCACTACGGCCATGTGGTGCGTTTGTCTGAGGGTGATCCGGCTCGTAAGATCCGCATTGTTGGTGACCCGAGTGGCTGGACCAGGGCAAGTGGTGGCCCACGTAACACCTGGCTGCCTCAGATACAGGGTCATTTCCAGAGGGTGGGACTGGACCACATTTGTCTTCCTGGGGGGATGTGCCAACAGGGATCCTGAGCTGTTTTGTCGTATGGTGGGTGCAACAAAGCATTGTACCAGTGCATGCTCCCCAACCTGACTTGTGTGTGTGTGTATATATATATATATATATATATTATATATATATATATCTGTCATCTGAATACACACCAAAATGAGTAAAAGGAAGACACTTTAACAAGCAGGAAATCTTTGACCTTGGCAGTGCCAGTACCAGTGAGGCACTATACTGGCTTATTGCTGTTGGCATAAAGGAGCCCCTAAAACATTGTGTCTATTGATACACACCTCCGCTGCGTAATTTGTTGGCTGAAAGTCCCTCATGTTGTTGTGTCACAGTGAGGACGTGCAGCATTGTTCATCATGGCACTCCATTTTGTCTTCATTCTCACCTCCTCTGCTGCCTCCAGGGGGTCCAGAGTGTATCCCATAATATTATCATCATCATCAGGATGTCGAAGTATTAAGCTGACATACTGGACATACCTGTGGTTCCAACTCATTTTAATTATTTAATTTTTATTTTTATTTTGAGCAGAGTAGAATTGTTTCAGACAAGTAATAAAGAATAGCATTTATTTATTTATTTTTTTTCTGATTTGGTCCAATGATTGACATTTTTGCTGCTTTGATACGAAAATCAGATTACGCATGTGTACAGTAACGGAGCTTGTTTCTGACCTGAAGCCTCCCTGTATTAGCGTACTGCCTTTGCGTAACAGTAAGTTGACATTCTTTTATATTTTCACAGATGTAAGACAGCGGAGAGGCAAACAGAAAGGAAAACGCGCCGGAGAGATGGTGTCGCCGAAAGATGATGACGCCGAGGAGAGAGTGGGACACATTAAAGAGGAGGACTGTGAGTGGGATGCCAGCCACCTTCCGCTACACGTCGTCTGCGTGAAGCTGGAGGATGGTGAGGGGAATGTTTCTGGTTTTAAAGAGGAGGATTCTGAAGAAGGGTGCCTGGCCATTAAAAGAGAGGGGCCCGGGCAGGTCTTGATCAGTGCCGGGATGGAAAAGAGAGAAACTGTCGTGAATTTCAAGAGCGATGCATCTTTGGAGAAGGAGGACGACTCTGGTTTACCGGCCGGTTTGGCACTGCAGAATGAGGTGACTTATTTGTCGTGCGCTCAGTGGGGACCACCGCGGTCACTTCAGCAGCTTCCTGGAGAGCTCAACTCCAAACTGCCCAAAGCTGAGAGCAAACTCCCTGAGACGATAAATGACAGGACAGCATCGAAAAAGGAAGAACCTTCTATAAGGCAATTTGGAACACGTAAGTGTACATTCAAAACAAAGTAGTAAATAAATACGAAGATTCAGCACAATCACCAGAGTGAAATGATGAAACACTTTACAAGGGTACACGCTTGTTATGAGTGCACCGTAAGAGTTCATTTAACGCTGGTGGTTTTACTGTGTAGCAGTTTCTAGTGGGGTTATGGTGACATTTTTATCGTTTTTTGGAAATGTTGGTTTCTTCTTCTTCTTCTTCTTCTTCTTTCGGCTGCTCCCATTGGGGGTCACCACAGCAGATCATCTTCTTCCATATCTTTCTGTCCTTGTCACCTTCCTCTGTTACAAACATCACCTGCATGTCCTCTCTCACCACATCCATAAACCTTCTCTTGGACCTTCCTCTGTTCCCCTTGCCTGCCAGCTCTATCCTTAGCATCCTTCTCCCAATATAATCATCATCTCTCCTCTGCACATGTCCAAACCAACGCAATCTCGCCTCTCTGACTTTGTCTCCCAATCGTCCCACCTGAGCTGATCCTCTAATGTCCACATTTCTAATCCTGTCCACCATCGTCACACTCAATGCAGATCTTAACATCTTTAACTCTGCCACCTCCAGCTCTGTCTCCTGCTTTGTGGTCGTCTCCAGCCCATATAACATAGCTGGTCTCACTACCGTCCAGTTGACCTTCCCTTTCACTCTTGCTGATACTCGTCTGTCACAAATCACTCCTGACACTCTTCTCCACCCACTCCACCCTGCCTGCACTCTCTTCTTCACCTCTCTTCCACCCTCCCCGTATTTAAACTCCACCTTCTCCAACTCTACTCCCTCATCCTCATCATTCCACTGGCCTCCCTCTTATTCACACACATGTATTCTGTCTTGGTGGTCCAACTGACCTTCATTCCTCTCCTCTCATATCTCCACCTCTCCAGGGTCTCCTCAACCTGCTCCCTACTATCGCTACAGATCACAATGTCATCAGCAAACATCACAGTCCACTTGGACTCCTGTCTAATCTCATCTGTCAACCTGTCCATCACCATTGACAATAAGAAAGGGCTCAGAGCCGATCCCTGATGTAATCCCACCTCTGTCACTCCTACCTCAGACCTCACCACGATCACACTTCCCTCATACATATCCTGCAAAACTCTTACATACTTCTCTGCCACTCCTGACTTCCTCATAAAATACCACAGCTCTTTTCTCTCAGTCACCCATTACTACAAATGTTTGTGATGCGCCATCTGTTGAAATGGCAAATGGAAAGCATTTTATTAGTACATGCACTACATCGATTACTTAGACTTCATCCCATCCTGGAATATAATAAAAGGACATGTGTCTGTGCATGTGTGTACAACCTGATTTATGTCTCTGTCATATGTCGTTTGGTGTGGTTTGTGATGCACCATCTGTTGAAATGCTAAATGCAATCCACTTCATTACTTAAAATGCTGGATGCACCATCTTTGGAAATGTAACAACTGGACAGACATGCAGATAAATATTACACACATTCATCCTTTTATTAAGTTGTGTGTGTGTGTATAAATATGCACCATTTGTTGAAATGATAAATCAATTCACTTCATTACTCCAAATGTTTCATGCACCATCAAACAACACTGTTTTCATCAATCCCACACCCAATGACATATAACTGAGACATAGCAACAGGCTGTACCCCCACATACACAGACACTTGTTCTTTTATTAATTACTAGCAGAATACCCGCGCTTCGCAGCGGAGAAGTAGTGTGTTAAAGAAGTTATGAAAAAGAAAAGGAAACATTTTAAAAATAACATAACCTGATTGTCAATGTAATTGTTTTGTGACTGTTATGAGTGTTGCTGTCATCAAGGATTTAATTCTCATTATTTCTTTCAATCAGGTTTGTATTTGGAGGACGTGTTGTGTTCAAGTTACATTCCGTGTTTGTCAACCGTTGTAAAGATAACAGGTTTCATTCATCGAAGTGTTCACCATCCAGATCGCTACTCGTGAATCTAAGATGTTTAACAGGCATTCCCGGTATTAACTTGTGGATTTGCCTGCGAATATTTAGCAGCAGCATGTCTATGAACGTAATTTAAACTTAAGCTTTACACCTTGCTTTCCTATTGATATGTCTACAAAGGCTTGTTCAGATTCAGATGGTTGTTCCTCTCTTACTGCATCAATAAACAGCTCGTCTTCCTCTTCATCTGAGACATCACACACTGCATGCACGGGTTTACCTTTCCCAGTCCTGCAAAGTCGGTTAACGTGAGCCGCTCGGAAGTACATCGAAGGTTCTCGGCTGTGCTTGTGCTCTCTCGTGCGATCTCGCGATGGCCATGGCTTCATATAATGTTAGCTCAGACCCGGCACTTAAAAGTTTCTCTCGCACTTTCGCTGAGTTTGTGCCAAACACCACCCTGACCATCTCATCTTCGTTTGCATAAGCACAGACCTTCACCAACAAATATTTAGCAGCAGCGTGTCTATTGGATAGCTGCTGACGAACGGCCTTATATGGGCAGGGACTCAATTACGTGGGAGACGTGACGATGAGGGATGTAACTCCGCCTCACATGGTGACCGAGCTGCAGGCTATGGAAGTGTATATGTGCGTAAGTAGGATTCAATTAGCAACCCGCTATTTCTTGAAGATGGGCCCATAAGTAACAACGACTGTTGAAAAGTTCAATATGGCGGCCGACAGTGGCGCATACCACCGAAATAAGTAGCATCGGTTTCGGGAAGCCGCCTACAAAATTTCATGAAGATGGGGCCATAAATAAGAAAGTTCAACATGGCGGGCGTTGTTGACCGTTATGACCGTTACGTGTAGAATTTCGAAATGAAACCTGCTTAACTGTTGTAAGTAAGCTGTAAGGAATAAGCCTGCCAAATTTCAGCTTTCTACCTACATGGGAAGTTGGAGAATTAGTGATGAGTCAGTGAGTCAGTCAGTCAGTCAGTGTGGGCTTTGCCTTTTATTAGTATAGACTAGCTCAGCTTCCCATCTAGGATGGGGTGAAATCTACGTAACCGATGTAGACCTCCTGGTTAACATCTGCAATGCAGCATCTGTGGGAATGTGCTTTGTGGTGCATGCACTAATAAAATGCTTTCCATTTGCCATTTCAACAGATGGCGCACCACAAACATTTGTAGTAATAAAATGCATTACTACAAATATTTGTGATGCGCCATCAGTTGAAATGCTAAATGTAATTCACTTCCATCCGTTATCCAACCCGCTATATCCTAACACAGGGTCACGGGGGTTTGTCTGCTGGAGCCAATCCCAGCCAACACAGGGCGCAAGGCAGGAAACAAACCCCAGGCAGGGCGCCAGCCCACTGCAGGTATTTCACTTCATTACTCCAAATGCTTGATGCACCATCTTTGGAAATGTAACAACTGGACAGACACGCAGATAAATATTACACACATGCATTCTTTTTTAAGGTGTGTGTGTGTGTATAAATATGCGCCATCTGTTGAAATGATAAATGCAATTCACTTCATTACTCCAAATGTTTGATGCACCATCTTTGGAATGTCAGAAATGTAACAACGGGACAGACCTGCAGTTAAATATTACACACATGCATCCTTTTCTTTAAGGGGTGTGTTTGTATATAAATATGCGCCGTCTGTTGAAATGATGCATGCATTGCCATCCACACTGAAGCCTGGTTGAAAGGTGTTTCAGACTCCGAGTCCTTCTGTGAAAGGTTTCCCAATGCTGTTGAGGGTGCATCTGCATGAAATCACCACAAACGCCCTAAACAACAGTGCGGCATTGCATACGTTTTTATATCTCCGCCGTGGGTTTCTCCCTCGTCTGGGGTTCAGAGTCTCCGTTTCAGTCACTGAGGTATGTGACTGTTCTATGTGTTTTGTGGGTGGTCCTAAATGGGGCGGGTCCACCTGCCAATCACCCCCAGGAACTACTCTCCGCCCTGTGAATGTGAAGAGTTTTCCCACAGTTCCTGGCGGTTCATTGTAAATTTCTCATGTTTTGTGTGTGTTTTTTTTTTTTTTGTGCTTTTTCTTTTGGTTCATTGGAGTTTTATCTCTGCCATGTCCCTCTTGAAGATGTGACCGTAATGAGAACACATCACTAGCACTGCGCCTTGATCTGTCACACAAACAAAGTGTATAATTGTACAGTATTTCATGCACTAAATGAATAACAACATCATGTATAAAACAAATAAATTATCCATAAAACAGGTGCTCCAACATCCATAAAAAAATAACCATAAATAGACCCATAAAATGAGGCAGATTCCCATCATTAAAAAAAGAGAAAGCGCAAACTTTAGTGCATCCTTCTAAAAACTGCGGGACCTGTCCACAAACGGAGCCCCCCATCGATCAGCTCAGGTGAGTTCCCAGGACCCCATGACAAGCCTCACTCCTCTCTCACTGCCACCATCCCTTGTCCTTCAATGGGGGCCGATTCGGAGCTGTAGGTCACTTGCGCTCCTGTTCTGCTCATCAGGGGTGGCCTCTGTCCCTCAGAGGTCCGGCCACACAGTTAACATCAGGGCCCTCATTCCCGAGTGCTTGTCTTCTTTCCAGAACAATGAAAGCTCTGCTTTGCTCCTGCCCTTCACTTTCAATTTCTCTTTCATGTTATCTCCAATTTCCTTTCTCTCAGTCTGTGTCTCTCTCCTCAAATCTTGTCCTCTTTATAGCAGTAGGGATGCAGGTGGGCTGGCACTGATTACAGACCCCAAAGTGCTAATGAGGTAATCGACTGAACTGCACGTGAATGCACAATCGGCTGATGAACCCATCAGTGCCCTGCACTCTGCCACGCCCACCCACATCCCTCCAGATGCTTAAACATCTACCTGTAGCCATGGACCCCTGCATGTCACTGGTTTGCGTATTGGGACTTTTGCTCCCCTTGCATTACTTTGGCTGGCAACATCTTTTTGCCTTGTGTGCTCTATGGAGCTTCAGGTGTGTACAGAGAATTTCTGTTTTATATGTGGCCCTTTTTGAATTCAGCTGGGGTTTTTGGCAGGATTTCCCCCTCTAGTGGCCATTTCTAGAAGTATTCCTGGAACTCTAGTGCTGTGGGACACTCAGTCATAACCATGCATTACGGTGAGAAAAACGGCGCCCGTGAGGTTCATCAGCTTCTGACTATAGAAGTGACAAGCCAAGGTGGGGACAAGCAACCTGTAATGTGCCAACAACTGCAGTGCAGGGCCTTCTTGACAGCATCACAGCCCCCCAGGCAAAGTGGGGTGCTGGGTCCCCTGTTTTGACAGCAAAACAGAAACAAAGATAGGCATGAGAAACCTCGTGGACCCCTGGTCATTGCCCATTGTGCCCACCCATATGTTAAAATGGCTCAAGTTGGGACATCTAGCAACTCGTAACTGAGGATGATGGTGGACTAGTGCTTTTTTTTATTTTGGGGCCAACCAGTTGAGAAAAGTTCAATATCATCGAGTGAAAAATAATCCTCGTCCAAACTCACCTTAAGGGAGGTGACAAAGTGAATAAAAAGCTCTAGCTGTGAGCCATACACACCCCAATTACAATAAAATAAGCATTTTAACTCCTTTTTTTGAAAGATAATATAGTGAATTAAAAAAAAAAAAAAAGAAATCCAAGAGACATCGGTTTTGCTTATTTTCCCAGCAAGTTGCCTGGAGAACCTTAGCATCTTAAAGAACTAATTGAAATAAATTTCTTATGATTAGGGCAAGAGGAGCCCAAATGTCTGTTATTTTACAATCAAGTGTCATTGTGTTACAAGGCTTGAATTATTGCATCTTAGAGCTATCAGGAGTGCAATAAATACATTTAAAATTAAAATCCTGTTAAAGCTAACATGGTAAAACGGATATTCACGTTTCTTCTCCAGAGCAGCAATACAACCCGTGGCACTAAGTCTGTGAATGGACCCCAATGCTCAGACTCCTTGTTGGCTCCACTCAATTCGTCATTAACGCCATACTGTGTCGTGCCTGCCGTCCATTTCCGATGGCTTCAGCTCTCTGTCATCAGACTTGACTCGCTCACTGACTCTCAACTCCATGTCTATATATATATATATATATACACAGTATACTGTGTATATATATACTGTGTGTATATATATATATATATATATATATATATATATATATATATATACTGTATATATATATATATATATATATATATATACTGTATATATATTATAGGATTATTAGGACCACCATACTAATACGTTGTTTGACCCCCTTTCGCCTTCAGAACTGCCTTCATTCTACGTGGCATTGATTCAACAAGGTGCTGAAAGCATTCTTTAGAAATGTTGGCCCATATTGATAGGATATCATCTTGCAGTTGATGGAGATTTGTGGGATGCACATCCAGGGCACGAAGCTCCCGTTCCACCACATCCCAAAGATGGTCTATTGGGTTGAGATCTGGTGACTGTGGGGGCCATTTTAGTACAGTGAACTCATTGTCATGTTCAAGAAACCAATTTGAAATGATTCGAGCTTTGTGACATGGTGCATTATCCTGCTGGAAGTAGCCACTAGAGGATGGGTATATGGTGGTCAGGAAGGGATGGACATGGTCAGAAACAATGCTCAGATAGCCCGTGGCATTTAAACGATGCCCAATTGGCACTAAGGGGCCTAAAGTGTGCCAAGAAAACATCCCCCACACCATTACACCACCACCACCAGCCTGCACAGTGGTAACAAGGCATGATGGATCCATGTTCTCATTCTGTTTACGCCAAATTCTGACTCTATCATTTAAATGTCTCAACAGAAATCGAGACTCATTAGACCAGGCCACATTTTTCCAGTCTTCAACTGTCCAATTTTGGTGAGCTTGTGCAAATTGTAGCCTCTTTTTCCTATTTGTAGTGGAGATGAGTGGTACCCGGTGGGGTCTTCTGCTGTTGTAGCCCATCCTCCTCAAGGTTGTGGGTGTTGTGGCTTCACAAATGCTTTGCTGCATACCTCAGTTGTAACGAGTGGTTATTTCAGTCAAAGTTGCTCTTCTAACAGCATGAATCAGTCGGCCCATTCTCCTCTGACCTCTAGCATCAACAAGGCATTTTCGCCCACAGGACTGCCGCCTACTGGATGTTTTTCCCTTTTCACACCATTCTTTGTAAACCCTAGAAATGGTTGTGCGTGAAAATCCCAGTAACTGAGCAGATTGTGAAATACTCAGACCGGCTCGTCTGGCACCAACAACCATGCCACGCTCCAAATTGCTTAAATCTCCTTTCTTTGCCATTCTGACATTCAGTTTGGAGTTCAGGAGATTGTCTTGACCAGGACCACACCCCTAAATGCATTGAAGCAACTGCCATGTGATTGGTTGATTAGATAATTACATTAATGAGAAATTGAACAGGTGTTCCTAATAATCTTTTAGGTGAGTGTATATATATATATATATATATATATATATATATATATATATATAGATAGATAGATAGATAGATAGATAGATACATTCATGTGAAAACATTAGGACACCCTTTGAAATCATGTGGTTTTTTGTAACATTTTTAATAAATGGTTATTTCATCTCCGTTTCAACAATACAGAGAGATTAAAGTAATCCAACTAAACAAAGAAAACTGAAGAAAAGTCTTTTCAAGATCTTCTGTAAATGTCATTCTACAAAAATGCCTATTCTAACTGAGGAAAAGATAGGACACCCTCACATGTATTCCCTCTTAAATTGGCTCAGATCTCACACAGGTATATCACACCAGGTGCACATAATTAGTAGATCGTTACTCTGCATGTTGAATGAGGCTTGCCCTATTTAAACCTCAGACATTTAGTTTGGTGTGCTCCTGACTGTTGAAGTGAGAGTGAGCACCATGGTGAGAACAAAAGAGCTGTCAGAGGACTTCAGAAAAGATTGTAGCAGCCTATGAGTCTGGGAAGGGATTTAAAAGATCTCAAAAGATTTTGAAATCAGCCATTCCACTGTCCGGAAGATAGTCTACAAGTGGAGGGCTTTCAAAACAACTGCCAACATGCCCAGGACTGGTCGCCCCAGCAAGTTCACCCCAAGAGCAGACCGCAAGATGCTAAAAGAGGTCTCCAAAACCCTAAAGTGTCATCTCGAGAACTACAGCAGGCTCTGGCTACTGTTGATGTAGAAGTACATGCCTCTACAATCAGAAAGAGACTGTACAAGTTTAACTTGCATGGGAGGTGTGCAAGGAGGAAACCTTTGCTTTCCAAGAGAAACATCGAGGCCAGACTGACATTTGCCAGAGATAAAGTTGACAAAGACCAGGACTTCTGGAATAATGTTCTTTGGACAGATGAGTCCAAAATTGAATTATTTGGACACAACAGCAGAGGACATGTTTGGCGTAAACCAAACACAGCATTCCAAGAAAAGAACCTCATACCAACTGTGAAGCATGGAGGTGGAAGTGTCATGGTTTGGGGCTGCTTTGCTGCAGCAGGACCTGGTCAGCTCACCATCATAGAATCCACGATGAATTCTACTGTGTATCAGAAGGTGCTTGAAGAACATGTGAGACCATCAGTTAGAAAATTAAAGCTGAAGCGGAACTGGACCATGCAACATGACAATGACCCAAAACATACTAGTAAATCAACCAAAGATTGGCTGAAAAGAAGAAATGGAGAGTCCTGGAATGGCCAAGTCAAAGTCCAGATTTGAATCCCATTGAGATGCTGTGGGGTGACTTGAAAAGGGCTGTACGTGCAAGAAACCCTCAAACATCTCACAGCTGAAAAAGTTCTGCATTGAGGAGTGGGGTAAAATTTCCTCAGACCGATGTCGAAGACTGGTAGATGGCTACAAGAACCGTCTCACTGCAGTTATTTCAGCCAAAGGAGGTAACACTCGCTATTAGGGGCAAGGGTGTCCTATCTTTTTCCTCAGTTAGAATAGGCATTTTGTAGAATGACATTTACAGAAGATCTTGAAAAGACTTTTCTTCAGTTTTCTTTGTTTAGTTGGATTACTTTAATCTCTCTGTATTGTTGAAACGGAGATGAAATAACCATTTATTAAAAATGTTACAAAAAACCACATGCTTTCAAAGGGTGTCCTAATGTTTTCACATGAATGTAGATAGATATAGATATATATATATATATATGATTATTTATCTATACTAATAAAAGGCAAAGCCCTCACTCACTCACTGACTCATCACTAATTCTCCAACTTCCTGTGTAGGTAGAATATAATATATACACACACATATATACCCGTGTGTGTGTGTATATACAGATATATGATATAGACTCAAACCGATTATGACAGCAGAAATCCAAGCCGTGAGAAAACAGTAAAAATGAGACGTGTCAACCATCGCAGTACATTTTCTGATGCAGCTAAATGAAAACAACTTTGTGACGCTGCACAAGACATTACATAAGAACAGACCATTTGTTATAAATCAATCTTGTCTTAAATTGTTTTTGCACTGAATCGTATGTTTTTGTCTTTACAACAGCTTCACTAGAGAATGACAGCTTCCTCACATCTGCAGCTGCTGAAAAGTCCATTCAGTGCCAACCTCAACTGAACTATCCTGATAGAAATGTGAAGTCTGTGGTGTTTGGAGCTGGGAGTTTTCAACAAAGCACATTGCAGTGCAGTCCTTCTCCTTTTGTGGCCCTAAAATTAAAACACAACATCAATTCTCAACAGAAATACAATGACACACTGCTGACTTCATATGTGTGCCAGAAATGTGGAAAATATTTTAAGCACAAAACCGATTTTAACAATCATCTGAGCAGGCATTTGGTTGAGAAGTCCCATTGTTGCAGTGAATGTGGCAAACGCTTCATAAACAAAAAAGGGCTTCTGAGCCACATGAAAACTCACACCGGAGATAAACCTCATTGCTGTTCTGAATGTGGCAAACGATTTTCACAATCCAGTCACCTCCGGAGACACCTGAGAATTCACAGTGGAGAGAAGCCTCATTGCTGTACTGAATGTGGAAGGCAATTCTCTGTCAAAGGCAGCCTTGAGCGACACATAAAGATTCACACTGGAGAAAAGCCTCATTGCTGTTCTGAGTGTGGCAAACATTTCTCACGATTTAGCTGCCTTCAGAACCACATGAGAATCCACACAGGAGAGAAGCCTCATAGTTGTTTTGAATGTGGGAAGCAATTCATACAGATAGGAAACCTTCAGAGCCACATGAGAGTTCATACTGGTGAGAAACCTCACTGCTGTTTAGTATGTGGGAAGCGATTCTCACAAATTGGGAATCTTCAGGACCACCGGAGAATTCACACTGGAGAGAAACCATACTCCTGTTCTGAATGTGGTAAAAAATTCTCGCAGATTAGCAGCCTTCAGAGCCACATAAGAATACACACTGGTGAGAGGCCTCATTCCTGCCCTGAATGTGGCAAATGCTTCTCACAAATAAGCCACCTTAGAAGGCATGTTAAAATTCACACTGGGCTGAAACCTCATTTCTGTTCTGAATGTGGCAAACAATTCACAGAACTCAGCAGTCTGCGGAGCCACATGAGAATTCACACTGGCGAGAAACCCCATTGCTGTACGGAATGTGGCAAACAATTTTCAGAACTAAGCCGTCTTCGAAGCCATACAAGAACCCACACTGGAGAGAAACCTTATTGTTGTACAGAGTGCGGCAAACGATTCTCACAAGTAAGTTGTCTTCAGAGACACATGAAAATCCACACGGGAGAGAAACCATATTTGTGTTCAGATTGTGGGAGACAGTTTTCAGAAATAAGCCGTCTTCGAAGCCATGCAAGAGTCCACACCGGAGAGAAGCCTCATGGTTGTACAGAGTGTGGCAAAAAATTCTCCCAAATCAGCAGTTTAAACAGCCATAAGCGAATTCACACAGGAGAGAGACCCCACTGCTGCCCTAAGTGTGACAAAAGATTTTCACACTTGAGCAGTCTGCACAGCCACATAAGAACTCACACGGGAGAAAAACCTCACTGCTGCCTGGAATGTGGCAAGTGTTTCTCACAAACAAGCCAACTTAAGAGACACACAAGAATTCACACAGGTGAGGAAGGGCAGAAACGTGAAATGGAAGTGAAGACGTGAGAATATTTGAGAATGTGTGTCGGTAGCCCTCACGCCAAAACAGTTTGTTCACATTGTCCTAAAAGTAAAACTCCTTCCTTGTTGTGAAAATGAATGAAATATGACATGATCCAGCAAATCAAGGAGGAGCTGTGGGAACTTCACCAGCAACACACCATCGATGGACCTCTACAGATGAGGGAAGTCTAGAAAATAACTTTAAGAGATCCCATTTGTAATATAAATCATGGATACAGAAAGGCATAATCGGCATACACAAGCAGCAAAGCAGATTTCAGTGTCACACATCTCACTTCATGAATGCACCGATTGCACACTGTTTAGACGTGCATTGTTCACCATTGAAAGATCAACTTTCCGGGAGGTTCCAGGTCAGCAGTATGACTATCTGATCTCAGCTCCTCCAGGATCTTTGTAGCAGTTTGCCGAGTCCTTACCTTTTTTCCATTCACCATTTGGCAGACCTTCCTCTGAGTCTAATCCCACTCTGCCATTCTACTGTAACATGCAAAAAAACACTTTCCTCTTGAGGTCTAGCAACTTCTCCATTCCTACATGTTGAGACAATCAACATCGTACTCCACCTGAATGGTTCACTACGTGTTTGAAACGTCTCCCCTCATCCCTTTTGCGACTCTGGCAATAATCGTGACAGACGTCCGAGGGACATGCGCTCGCCCAGACCCTATAAATAAAAGGTCACAGACTGAGGGAGAAGACAAATGTAGAATACGCAGGGGTTCAAAAAGAGGAGTAGGTGAGGTAACCGAAAGTCAGCTTAAAGTCCTCCTTCATACAGTAAGCTGGTAAAGGCTTGGTTTCACTTAACCTTTCTGTTCTTGAAGATACCTTTTATGTTGGAATCAAAACTGATGAAATGACTCAAAATTCCAATTAAAAAAAATATATTAATTTGCTGCTGGGGCCCCCCAAAATGGCTTCCTTTGGGTAAGTAAGGAGTCTTCAGAAGCCAATGAGGAACCTCAAACTATCCTCTTTTTCTGAGCTGCTTCCGATTTTTTGTTTTACTATTCGTGAAAACTGTTAGGATCAACTGTGACCAAGTTCCATTGTCTTTGTTCTCTCTCGTGTGCAGTGACCACCAACTTCATCAAGTTGAACCCTTATAAATGGAGCGTGGAATGGATTGGTATAAAACCAGCATCACACCATCCCTCTATCATACTCAAACTGACGGTAACCCAGTGGTTCTCAACCTGTGGGGCGGGCCCCCCTAGGGTGGGGTGCAAAGTAACAAAAAGGGGGGCGCGAAGATGTGAAAAAAAAAAAATCAAAAATATGAAAACAACCATCTGTTAAAACCAAAAGAAATGAACTTAAACTACATTCTGATACTAGAAAAATTAAATATAGAGTTAGATAAATGTCAATAAAAGTTAAGTAGGCATAATAAAATATGCACCTACGTTTTAAAAAAAAAAAACGTTGGGGGACGCAATTAAAACTGTTATGAAAACTCAGGTTGCAAATACTTAAAAGGTTGAGAAATGCTGCGGTAACCTGTGTTGAGTCGAAGGAGGGAGCTAGGCAGCCAACTGGTGGCCTGCACTTCTCCTAATACCCGTGGGTCACAATGCTTTTCTTGTTTGCTTATCATTTATCTGGAGATCAACTTTGTAGGGGTTTCTGTAGGGTCTGGGGGACCTTTCTGTGCAGTTAATCAGCTCTCACAAACCTTAGTACTGTGGCAAACTCCTACCCTGAGAGAGAAGACAAAATCAAATTATACAGAAATTCAATAAGAGGAGTGAGTAAAGGAACAGCCAGAGGAAAGGAACTCAAACCTGCGACAGTCTAGCTTACCTTGAGAGCCATGTCACTAAGTTAGACATCACATAATTTGTTGCACTTTACTCTGTAGATCATCTGAATACCTTTTACGTTGGAATCTACTGGACAGAGAAATATTTCAGACCTACTTGGTATACCTAGGATAAACGCCAAAGTCGTTTCCCTCAGCACTTCCACATTCGTCTGTCCTGATTCCTTCTTGAACACCTCATCCTTTATCAAGCTGAACAACTGGAAGTGAAGCGCGGAATGAACTTGAATAAAATCAACATCAAACCACAATATGGTAAATGACTGAAATTGGAGGTAACTTGCCTTGTGTCCAAGGAGGGGCTGGATGGCCAGCACTTCTCCTATAGATTGTGGGTTACCAACAATTTTGTTTCTGTCATTAAGTGTTTGTGCATTTGGGAAGTTCCCCTGCCAGAAGCCTAGAGGACATTTCAATGTATCCCTCGCAAAATGTAGCACCATGGAAAACTCACAGACTGAAGGAACAGACAAAGGCAGACTGCACAGAAATTCAAGAAGAGGAGTAAGTAAGGTACCTACCAGAAGAATGGAAACCAAGATTCTCTCTGAGGGTCGGTTTAAAGTCCTCCTGCAGACACAGCTATGTTGCTCTTTACCTTACAAATCTTCTGAATACTATGCCGTTGGATTCACCATTACAGATGAGTATTTCAGACCTACTTTGAATTCCCAGGAAAAATGACGTTGCTGTTGGAGCGCCCCCAAATGCCTCCTTGAGAGTTACTCAGTTTGAAAACTCCTTTTTTTTAATTAAGCAGACTGTTAGGATTGAAAGTTATGAAGTCCCATTGTCTTTGTTCTGTCTGTGTCCAGAGGTGATGTGGTCACCATTTCCATTAAGCTGGAACCTTGCAATTGAAATTTAGAAACATTTGTCATCAGACCACCATTATATATGACTAAAGTTGGAGGCAACTTGCCTTGTGTCCAAGCAGGGGCTGGATGGCCAGCCGCTGACTGGCACTTCTCCTCAACATTGTGGGTTACCAACAATTTTGTTTCTGCCATTAAGGACCTAAGTATGGCATTCAGGAAGTTCCCCTGCCAGAAGCCCCGAGGACATTTATGTGTAGCTTTTACAAAACTTAGCACCATTTAAAACTCATGAACTGAAGGAGCAGACAAAGGCAGAATGCACAGAAATTCAAGAAAAGGAGTAAGTAAGGTACCTACCAGAACAATGGAAACCAAGCTTCCCTTGTGGGTCGGGTTTTAAGTTCTCCTGTCGACACCACTTTATTGTTGCTCTTTACCTTACAGATCTTCTTCATACCTTGACGTTGGAATCTCTATTACAGATGAGTGTTTCAGGCCTATTTGGAATTTCCAGGAAAAATGTTGTTGCTGTTGGAGGCCCACAAATGCCTCCTTGAGAGGTATTCAGTTTGAAAACTCCTTTTTTTATAATTATGCAGACTGTTAGGATTGACAGTTATGAAGTCCCAATGTCTTTGTTCTCTCCATGTCCAGAGGTGATGTGGTCACTATCTCCAATAAGCTGGATCCTTGCAAGTGAAGCTTGAAAACATTTGTCATCATTATGGATAAACCTGGCATCAAACCACCATTATATATGACTAACGTTGAAGGGAACTTGCCTTTTGTCCAAGCAGGGGCTGGATGGCCAACTGCTGACCTAATGACTGCTGGTCACAACTAAATAGACAGGAAATTTGGCGTCGTGGTCTCATCCTTTGTCCGGTGGCCTTAGCTTAATATTCTTTTCAATGAACAGTTTGAACAATCCAGCATACAAAATCTGGATATTATTGCATGTTTTTTCCGTAATGCATGTTGTTTGTCTCTGTTTTTTTTTTTTTTGTTGTAATTTATTTGAATTCTTGTGTACATGCGTATGTCACTGTGGTTTTGTAAATGAAAAGGTTGTGTTCACTTTTGGTATGTTTATCCCAATAAGATCAGAGTAAGAAAGTTTGTGTTCATCCTGTGAAGGACTGCTGCTCTCTCCAGGGTTTATTCCTGCCTTGTGCCCTATGCTAGCTGGGATAGGCTCCAACGGACCCCCGCTAACCAGAACTAAGCAGGTTAGAAAATGACTAACTGACTGTTATACAGTATGGCAGCCTGGGTTTGACCCATCACTCACATCTGTTAAATTAATTTACTTTGTTGGTCAAACAGCCATGTGAAAATGTAAGTATCCCTCCATAAAGTGTTTTTTCCTTTTAAATTGTGTCAATTTAATCTTCTTCAAAATGGTTATCTATAGATCTTCTTCTTTCGGCTGCTCCCATTAGGGGTTGCCACAGCAGATCATCTTCTTCCATATCTTCCTGTCCTTGTCATCTTGCTCTGTCACACCCATCACCTGCATGTCCTCTCTCACCACATCCATAAACCTTCTCTTAGGTCTTCCTCTTCTCCTCTTCCCTGGCAGCTCTATCCTTAGCATCCTTCTCCCAATATACCCCTCATCTCTCCTCTGCACACGCCAAACCAACGCAATCTCACCTCTTTGACTTTGTCTCCCAATCGTCCCACTTGAGCTGGCCCTCTGATGTCCTCATTTCTAATCCTGTCCACCCTCGTCACACCCAATGCATATCTTAGCATCTTTAACTCTGCTACCGTCTCCAGCTCATATAACATAGCTGGTCTCACTACCGTCCTGTAGACCTTCCCTTTCACTCTTGCTGATACCCGTCTGTCACAAATCACTCCTGACACTCTTCTCCACCCACTCCACCCTGCCTGCACTCTCTTCTTCACTTCTTTTCCACAGTCCCCATTCCTCTGTACTGTTGATCCCAAGTATTTAAACTCCTCCACCTTGGCCAACTCTACTCCCCTCACCCTCACCATTCCACTGGCCTCCCTCTCATTCACACACATGTATTCTGTCTTGGTGGTCCTACTGATCTTCATTCCTCTCCTCTCATATCTCCACCTCTTTAGGGTCTCCTCAGCCTGCTCCCTACTCTCACTACAGATCACAATGTCATACACAAACATCACAGTCCACTTGGACTCCTGTCTAATCTCGTCTGTCAACCTGTCCATCACCATTGCAAATAAGAAAGGTCTCAGAGCTGATCCCTGATGTAATCCCACCTCCGTCACTCCTACCTCAGACCTCACCACGGTCACACTTCCCTCGTACATATCCTGTACAACTCTTACGTACTTCTCTGCCACTCCCGACTTCCTCATACAACACCACAGCTCCTCTCAGTCACTCTGTCATTTACTTTCTCCAGGTCCACAAAGACGCAATACAACTCCTTCTGGCCTTCTCTCTAAACTTCTCCATCAACATCCTCAGAGCAAACATCTCATCTGTGGTGCTCTTTCTTGGCATGAAACCATCCTGCTGCTCACTCATCATCACCTCACTTCTTAACTGAGCTTCCACTACTCTTTCCCATAACTTCATGCTGTGGCTCATCAATTTTATCCCCTGTAGTTACTACAGTCCTGCACATCCCCCTTATTCTTAAATATCGGCACCAGTACACTTCTTCTCCACTCCTCATCATCCTCTCACTTTCCAAGATTCCATTAAACAATCTGGTTAAAAACTCCACTGCCGTCTCTCCTGAACACATCCATGCTTCCATAGGTAGGTCATCTGGACCAATGGCCTTTCCATTTTTCATCCTCTTCATTGCTGTCCTTTCTTCCTCCTTGCTAATCCATTGCACTTCCTGATTCACTATCTCCACTTCATCCAACCTCTTCTCTCTCTGTTCTCTTCATTCATCAGCCTCTCAAAGTACTCTTTCCATCTGCTCAACACACTCTCTTCGCTTGTGAGTACGTTTCCATCTTTATCCTTCATCACCCTAACCTGCTGCTCATCTTTCCCAGCTCAGCCCCTCTCTGTAGCCCACCGGTCCTTTTCTCCCTCCTTAGTGTCCAACCTCTCACACAACTCATCATACGCCTTTTCTTTAGCCTTTGCCACCTCTCTCTTCACCTTGCGCCTTATCTCCTTGTACTCTTGTCTACATCTCTCTGACTATTCCACTTCTTCTTTGCCATCCTCTTCCTCTGTATTTCCTCGTTCCACCACCAGGTTTCCTTTTCCTCCTTCCAGATGTCACCCTTCTTGCTGTCACCCTTACTACATCTGCTGTAGTTTCCCAGCTGTCTGGTGACTCTTCACTGCCACCCAGTGCCTGTCTCACCTCCTCCCTAAACTCAACCTTGCAGTCCTCCTTTTTCAACTTCCACCATTTGATCCTTGGCTCTGCCCTCACTCTCTTCCTCTTCTTGATCTCCAACGTCATCCTATAGACCACCATCCTATGCTGCTTAACTACACTTTCCCCTGCCATCACTCCTTCAGATTGACTCTCCTAGGATGTAATCAACCTGAGCCACTTTATAAAGCACGTACTTATATATGATGACTATATACTTTGTAAGATTAAATGCAGCAAAATATATTTATTGCATTACACAGATAAAATGTTAACATCATTTAAATAATCAATATTGTTAATAAGTAAACATGTGAGAACACGGTGCCACATCGCTAGTGAGCTGCTGGCGCTCCATTCATGGATTGTTCCTGCCTCACGCTGTATGCTTCAGTGGGACTGGCATGACACTGTATAGATAGATGGATAGAATAATTAAACACATACTACGAAGATATTTCAATGTTCCTTAAAAGTGATGAAGAATCAGCGTTCTAAGCCTAATGATGGCTTAACGTCTATTACAGAGTTGATTGTGTGGCGATTGGGTATTTGGAGAAAGAAAAAGAAGGACGGGAATTGGAGGTTAGTACATTTGAAAGAGACAGGACTGCTACAATAAAGTATTTCATCGAAGGTCACGCACGTGAGACATGAACAATCACTGCTCCACCGTGTTCTCATGTTTAATCACTTGCTTTAACTCCTATCATCATGAAAATGATATCACGTATACATCTCAGTATTTTAGTTATTCAGAGAGCTGTAATATCATGAATGTAATGGATTCTGTGTCCTGTCAGAGGAAGAGAAAGCCGGTTTAAGAAGCACGTAGAGATTCGCACACAAAGAAGAACAAATAAAAAATAAAGCTTTTAACTTGCTACTTTAGTTACGACGGGATTGAGAAACTAGTAAATTAAACGATTTTAAGATAAAGTTAATGATGTTCTACTTTAATGACAAAATAAACTATGTGATTAAAGTGGAAATTTCGAGATTAAACTTGACATTTCATGCTTTTTCCCCCACTGTGTGCCTTTTTTTTTTTTTTTCTGTACCCTAATAAGCTTTCATAGGACACTCAGACGGTGGGCCACTTCTTGCCTGTTGACGGCGACTTTGATATCTGACAATATCTTTCTGGTATAGTATCTTTGTGAACTTCAGCTTTCGAGTTTCTCCGCCATGCTATGTCACTCGATCAACTTCCTTTTGTTGTTTATCCCCCTGTTTTAAACCATCAAATAGTAAGTTTTTCTTTGCCTCCACTTGGTATTTGCTGAAATTCTTCTATTTGCCCTTGTGCTTTTGCCATTGTCTTTTCACAGAGCTTAAGAGGTATTTATATTGATTTGCATATTCAAAGAGGTGTAATTCTGGGAGGAGTTTGGGGAGGGACAGCAGGCGCGTGCACATGCATTACTTTTCACGCTGACTGGGATTTATGGAGCAGAAGAACGTGGAAGCTGCCGTTCGCACAGATGTATGCATCTGGATTTTTTTTGTGCATAAACACATTTCTGCTTTTGTGCTTACGTCATGTTATAGTGTGAATTCTACGCACAGTGTTATGCATGAGTCCCCTGGTCCGGGGTTTACAGTGTTGTGCCTCTCATTGCTTGTTAACAGCGTGACACCGGTAATGAAAAACATGCCACTAAACATTCCACCCATTTGAAGGGGCGCCTCTTTAATGGAAGGACACTGGCAGATGGCTTTTGAAGTTCGCAATCTTCCCCTTTCTGCTACTTGGCAGCCCCCATGGGTTGCAACGGCTCCTCAGATTCCCACAGGGATGTATAGGGAATTAGAATTTGTCGGCACAGCCCTGTTGGGTGCCATGGAAGCCACCAGGAGGAGCTATGGGACCTGCTGGAGCTGCAGTGCCCTACTTAGGGCTTCAGCCACACCTGGGAGCAAGTCCAGACCTTCCTAACGAGCCACCTGGAGTGGTCCCAGGAGCGGCTTAAAAGGAGCCACAGTAAGGAGGAACAGGGATGAAGCTTGTGCATGGAGGAAGGGGAAAATGAAACGAGTCGAGTGCGGTGTGCTGTATTCCTCAGCTGTACTATAATTGGTGCTAGTGGGAAACGGAAGGAAAACGTTTCCCACGGAATTAAAGCCTTTCATTTTTAAGGCACTTGTGTCTGGTGTTTTGGGTGTTTAGGTGGCTGGTATGCCCCCTGGTTTCCACACTGGAATGCACTACACTACACTAGACTTTCCTAAATGTAGACACCTGCCTTCTTCACCAGAAAAGTCTTTGAAGTTACAGCATTTGTCATGTCTGCCTGTTGAATGTCCACAGGCGCAGTGCAATTCTTCCTTGTCTGTGCGAATTGCCACCTTTCTGGCACCATCATTAGGGAACACAACTACCTTACCTTGAAATGGCCGCATTCCTATATGTGTAAAGTTTCATAAGTAAGGTGCCTTTCATATCCAGGTGACATGAAAAGTGTCTTTCACATTTATCTGTTACATGTTTAGAGGGTCCTGAATGCTGCTGGTGTTGTATCTTCTGTCCCGAGAAGATCTTTAATAAAAGACCTTTATAAGAACACTAAGAGCCAGAGTGTGGTGCTGGAGACCAATGCTTAAGATGGCTTGGCCACATCTTCAGAATGGACCAGAACTGAATACTTAAGGCTGCTCTGAGGTGGGCGCCACCTGGGAAGTGCAAACAAGGCTGGCCTAAAACAACCTGGCGGAGAACTGTGATAAATGAGCTGAAGCAGAAGGACCTACCATGGGATGAAGCAGAACATGTAACTCAAGACCGGACCAGATGGAGGGAAATCATTGATGCTTATGCGTCTTTGGCACCAAGAAGATTAATAATATGATGATATTCTCACATCTGCATAGAGTTCAGAGAAACTCTTAATTGCTCATGCTAACCGTCACCCTCCAGCACTATGATTAGTAATTATAATCGATAAAACTCAAAATATCAATGTTTCTTACTTGAAATTGTTTTTCAGAATTATTGTATTTTCAGTATCTATTCATTATATAGTGCCTTTCAAGACTATCTGATATTTGTTTACAGGATTCATATTGTCACAGGGTCCATTCAAATTCTTACTTGTATGTGCTAATCGATTCCCTCTTTCACTATGATCGCTGAGTATAATTCACTTTACTTTGAAACATTCATCTTCTTTACTTGAAAACTTTGAGAAGTATAACACGTTTAAAATCTATCGATTAGATGTTTGCAGGATTAACATTATCAGGCATAAAGACTAAAGTGAAATCCTTAATTGTCTGTGCCAACTGCCGCCTTGGTGCAGAATGATTAACTACTGGACTTCAACAAGTCTGTCTTCCTTACCTGAAAAACCTGAAAAGTATAGTGCCTTTCATAACTATCTATTCACTATCAAGTGACTGACATGTCTACCTGTTTTATGTTTATAGGATCCTTATTCTCACTTTTAAAGAGTGCAGAGAAATTCTTTCTTGTTGATGCTAATCACCACTCTTCAGAACCATGACTAAGAATTTGCATTATTTCATCTCCACACGTATGTCTTCCTTACAAGGGAACATTTCAAAAGTATTCTGCCGTTCATAACTATCTTCTATTATACAGTATAGCGCCTTTCATGTCTATGTTTATAAGGTTATGATTATCACATGTACAGAGTAAAGTGAAATTCTTATTTCTCTGTGCTAATTGCCTCCCCCTGGCACTAACCAACTTTTATCTCTCTATCCATCTATCTATTATATAATGTCTTTTATGTCTATGTGTTATATGTTAATGTAAGGTTTGTATCATCATGTGCAAAGAGTCCTGTGGAATTTGTAATTGCCTGTGCTAATTGCCAACCTCTGTGTCATTCAATCTATCTATCATATAGTGCCTTTCACATCTATCTAATCCTGCCTACTATACCACATTCTTTCTATCTATCAGTATAACTCCTATCACATCTATCTAATCCTGCCTACTATACCAAATTCTATCTAATACTGCCTAATATACCAAATTATTTCTGTCTGTTATACAGTATAGCGCCTATCACATCTATCTAATCCTGCCTACTATACCAAATTCTATCTATATAATACTGTCTAATATGCCAAATTCTATCTAATACTGCCTAATATACCAAATTATTTCTGTCTGTTATACAGTATAGTACCTTTCACATCTATCTAATCCTACTATACCAAATTCTTTCTTTCTATCAGTATAGTACCTTTCACATCTATCTAATCCTGCCTACTATGCCAAATTATTTCTTTCTATCAGTATAGTACCTTTCACATCTATCTAATCCTGCCTACTATACCAAATTCTATCTATCTATCATACACTGCCTTTTATGTCTGTTACAGTTTAATAACATTGATATCATCTGTACAGAATCCTGTGAAATTCATACTTGCCTGTACTAATCACCACCACTAATGAATACAATTAGCTGACCTCAAAATGTCTGTCTTCCTTGCCAGAAAAAAACTCAGTAGTGCCTTTCATACTTCTGTATCGATTATAAAGTGCCATCCATATCTATATGTCTGTTATTTGTTTGAAGGGTTATAATTATCACATGTAAAGAAGAAAGTGAAATTCTTAATTATATGTGAAAATCACCACCCTGCAACACCATTACTAGTAATTAGAATTAATTAATCTCAAAATGTGTCCTTCTTACCAGAAACATTTTAAAAGTATAGTGCCTTTCACATCTATCTATCTTATAGTGTCTTTCATTTCTTTCTATTCATTATACAATGCCTTTCATGTCCAACTGTTATATTTTCATATGGAGTCTTCATTGTCATGTGTAGAGAGTCCTGTGAAATTCTTACTTGCCTGTGTTAATCGCTACCCTTCCCTGCCATCATTAACAAGTAGAAATACCTGACCTAAAACATCTGTCTCTTCTTTTCCACAAAAAAACTCAGAAAACATTTCTCATAAATTACCAGCATAAAAAAAAAATAACATATTCATGGATTAAACATAAAAAAAACAAAAAAGTATTAAAAGTTTATATTTTCACCAGCCAAGCTGAGAGAGAGTTAAGAGCTTCTACTCTGGAGCTGCCATGAAGGACTCCTTTAGCCAAGCAGTAGAAATGGCCGCTGTACAGGGGAGCCGACTACAGACAAAGGGACAGCATCGCTCTGAACGACTCCTCAAAGGTGAAATGTGGCAAACATTTAATGATACTTTTGGATAATGCTTAGTTTTAAGTCCACACAAAGAAGAAAAGCTTCTCCCCTGACAGCCCACACTGCATGTCAACAGAGCACTAAAATAAACTTGAATTTACCAAAATTGTATTTGTTTTATTAATGAGTGGATGGGTTTTATGTATTGTTACTGAATTTTTAAGGCTCAGTAAAATGAATATGAAAATGAAGCCGACAATACTCCTTCTGAGTGTCAACTCACGTCTGGACTTCATGCAGAGATTGGAGCAGTGACCCAGTGCATGTCACTCACTCCCGTTACAACTGAACCACCCTTTTTTTCTGTTTTGGTGAAGCTAAACCGTTGTGTAGAAGTGCAGGTCTTGAGAGCGCATCTGACACAAGTACGTCTGCAGACCAGGTATTGCCCGTAGGCATCTCCATTTTCATCAAAACTGACAACTTCAGAACTTGATGTGAATTCTTGGAATATAATTGTTTTTGTATCAGACGCAATTACAATTCTAACATTTTTGCTTTTCACATTCTGTTACAAGTGTACGATATTAGCTTTAAGCTGGACAGGATGGGGACCACCTACAAATTCATAGCTGGAGTTCTGTGGCAGATCCGGAGTATCCTCTCTGTTTTTTTGGCCCATTTGTTGTGTGAATCCTGGTATGGCTCTGAAGGCTGCTCAGTTGCGAGAACGCTTTGCCACACTCAGAACAGCAATATGGCTTCTCTCCGGTGTGAACTCTGGCGTGCCGTCGGAGACTGTTCTTACGAGAGAATTCTTTGCCACATTCGGAACAGTGGTAAGGTTTTTCCCCGGTGTGGATTCTAGAGTGACTCTGAAGACTCCTGTTGTCCGTGAACTGTTTCCCACACTCAGAACAGGAAAAGCGTTTCTCTCCGGTGTGTATTCTTGTGTGGATCTTAAGATTGTTGATTTTGGAGAACCGTTTGCCACATTCAAAGCAGCAGTGAGGCTTCTCTCCGGTGTGAATTCGAGTATGGTTCTTGAGGTTACTTATCTGTGAGAATCTCTTGCCACACTCGGAACAGCAATAAGGCTTCTCACCACTGTGAACTCTGGAGTGGCTCTTAACGCCACTTAGATATAAGAATCGTTTGCCACACTCAGTACAAAAGTATGGCTTCTCTCCAGAATGAATTCGGATGTGCCTCTGCAGACTGCTGCTGTCTGTGAACCGCTTGCCACATTCAGAACAGCTATATGGCTTCTCTCCCGTGTGAATTCTGGTGTGGATCTGAAGACTGCTGCTGTGTGAGAATCGCTTGCCACACTCAGAACAGCAATGGGGTTTCACTCCAGTATGGATTCTTGTATGGATCTTGAGGTTCTTTTGTTTTGAGAATCGCTTCCCACACTCAGAGCAGCAATGTGGCTTTTCCACATTGTGGTTTCTAGAGTGGCTCTGATTCACAAAAGGCAAAGAACCGTATTCCAAAGGGTCAAGTATCACCGTCTCTGATGTAGATGTTGATTTCCTCATGCAGTTAACATGCTTTTTCTGTTGTGATCGGTGCTGGGAGAAGGTCTGAGCGAATGAACGGAACAACTGATCATCCTCTTGTAGACCTGCAGTAAAATAAAAGGTGTGATGTTTAAATTGTATACTTTGCTGACGCTGGTCCAAAAAGTGGGCCACACAGATATGATTAATTCAGAGACTTCTGTTAAACTGCTATGACGGAAAAGCATGAAGCAGTGCTATACAGACTCATTTTACGTAATCCGTCGAGATCAATTCATTCGTTCATTTTGATTCCATTAGCACACACGTTCAAAACATCAACACATTTCATAAAAGGACAGCAAACTACCTCGCAGAAAGTAGGTGTCTTTCCTGCTAAAGAGAAACACATCTATCTGCCTGTCTCACACACAAACACACACCCACTGCTTTAAGAAAGTGTTCAGCCGTCGTCATGTTCTTCACATTTTGTTATGTCGTAGCTGTGCACTAACATCATTTCAATTTTTTTTTCCCCCTCATCAAACAACACTCCAATACTTCAAGGACTGGCACAAGTAGTCACTTGGCTAAGACTCCTATCCTATTGATCACCACGGAGATGTTTCTACACTTTACATGGAGTCCACCTGTGGCCATTTCAGTTGACTTGATGGATTAAGAAAGGCGCACACCCGTCTATGGAAGGTCCACAGATGAGCAAAAAACCAAGCCATGAGGTCCAGGGAATTACCTGCGGAGCTTAGAGGCAGAAACCTGCTGCATTAAAAGATGGCTTCCAACTTTCCATATATATATATATATATATATATATATATATTTTTACATTTATGAACAACCACAACTCCCCCTAGAGCAGAGGCAAACTCTGCAACCATGTTGACTAAGAACCCAGTGGTCCAGAGAAACTGTCTGGTGAAGGGAAAGACTTTCAGAAGGCCAACTATCACTGCAAGACTCCACTAATCTGGGCTTTATGACAGAGCAGCTAAACAGAATC
This sequence comes from Polypterus senegalus, assembly GCF_016835505.1. Lineage (NCBI taxonomy): Eukaryota > Metazoa > Chordata > Cladistia > Polypteriformes > Polypteridae > Polypterus > Polypterus senegalus. The sequence continues at coordinate 239,144,097 of NC_053157.1, read as the reverse complement.
CTCTCCTCAGTGGAAAAAAAACACACGGAAACTCACTTGGAGTTTGCAAACAGGGCACCTAAAGGACTCCCAGACTGTATGAAACAAGATTCGGTGGTCTGATGAAACCAAGACTAGTGTCATGTCTGGAGGAAACCAGGCACCGCTCGTCACCTGCGCAATGCCATTCCAGCAGTGAAGCACGGAGGTGGCAACATCAGGAACTGGCAGACTAGACAAGGGTCAAGGGACAGGTGAACGGGGTCAAAGTCCAGATACCTCCTTTGAGGGTAACCTGCTCAGAGCACTCCGGACCTCATAGAGGACCCTGCTGGGCAAAGCAAAAACAACATGGGAGGTGTTAAGAGTGGTTCAGCCAGACCTTGGACTTGAACATCTCTGGAGAGACCTGAACATCGCAGTCCACCTTACGGTCACCACCCAGGCCTGACAAGAGAGCCTGAGAGGATTGGCAGGGAAGAGTGGCAGGAAATCACCAAATCCATGTGTGTATGTGTGTGTGTGTGTGTGTGATGCCCATGGTGCGGGACCCAACAAAGACAGAGGAAAGGGTCTAAACACTGGGAGAGAAGTCAGAGTTTTTTTTTATTTTTTGGTAAATTTGTCATTCTGAGGTATTAAGTTATGCCATGCTTCACTCTGGGGAGTGTATTGGACAAGTGATGAGCAGTGTCTGGTTGTCTCCACACACTGAGGAGAGGCAAGACACATGACAGCCCGCATGGAGTTTGCTAAAAGACACCTGAAGGACTCTGAGATGGTCTCATCAGACCAGAGAATCTTATTTCTCACCAAGATAGAACTTTTTGGCCTTAATTCTAAGTGGTATGTGTGGAGACAACCAGGCACTGCTCATCACTCGTCCAATACAGTCCCCACAGTGAAGCATGGCGGTGGCAGCATCATGCTGTGGGGATGTTTTTCAGCTGCAGGGACAGGACGACTGGTTGCAATCGAGGGAAAGATGAATGCGGCCAAGTACAGGGATATCCTGGACAAAAACCTTCTCCAGAGTGCTAAGGACCTCAAACTGGGCTGAAGGTTTAACTTCCAACAAGACAATGACCCTAAGCACACAGCTAAAATAACGAAGGAGTGGCTTCACAACAACTCTGTGACTGTTCTTGAATGGCCCAGCCAGAGCCCTGACTTAAACCCAATGGAGCATCTCTGGAGAGACCTAAAAATGGCTGTCCACCAACGCTTACCATCCAACCTGACAGAACTGGAGAGGATCTGCAAGGAGGAATGGCAGAGGATCCCCAAATCCAGGTGTGAAAAACTTGTTGCATCTTTCATAAGAAGACTCCTGGCTGTATGAGCTCAAAAGGGGGCTTCTACTAAATACTGAGCAAAGGGTCTGAATACTTAGGACCAGGTGATAGTTCAGTTTGTCTTTTTTAATAAATCTGCAACAATTTCAAAAATTCTTTTTTTTTGTCTGTCAATATGGGGTGCTGTGTGTACATTAATGAGGAAAAAAATAATTTAAATGATTTTAGCCAATAGCTGCAATATAACAAAGAGTGAAAAATTGAAGGGGGTCCGAATACTTTCCGTACCCACTGTAAATATAATACACACACACACATACTTACATACAGTCACACACGTGCATTTGGGTGTCAACCAAAGGGACCAGAAAACACCAGGTCAGGAGGCGGTGGGTTGCACAAAATCTCTCTTTTTTCTCTAGGGAGGCCAGACACAGGAAATTCTGCCTGCATCCAAGTACAGTCCAACAACATCACTTCCTGTCCCGGCCCTGAGGACGTCACTGCCCTTGAGTCACCTTAAAAACTCGCCATCTTCCATACTGAGGCAGTTCTACTTTGGATTCGAACCTGTACACACTGTGCTAAAATTTACGCCCCTTTTGCACCCAGGGAAAGTATACGGATGGCTGACTCAAACCATAAATATACATACACACAGACAAGCTAGCTAGCTAGATGTGAAAGGCACTATATGATAGATAGATAGATAGATAGATAGATAGATAGATAGATAGATAGATAGATAGATAGATAGATAGATAGATAGATAGATAGATAGATAGATAGATAGATAGATGCAGTATATGATACTGGGATGACCCACCCATCTCTGACTTCTAATAAAACATGCACAACAGTCTTAATCCCCCCAATATCAGTTAAAACAGAAACGACCCCACAGGTGATGTTCCCAATCTTCCTGCCTTTCTATACTCACAAACTGCAGAATGTTCTCGTGTCTCTCCCAGGCGACTTCTCGCCTCATCGATCAGCTCCTCCTGCACAGGTAATCCATTACTGGACTCAGCAGAATGCCGCCAGCTGGTGCGTTGTCCTCTTTTACTACCCCGTAACGTCGGGCATTCCTGCCAGCGGCGCTGACTCACAGGGGTGACATCTTCCTTCACACTGCTTACTGCCTCGATTTTAATGCTGATGACCCCCTCCTCGGGCTGATTGACTTTCAAAATGGAAACGCTCTCGTTGTGGTCCTCCTGTTTCACACTGAAGCTCTCTGGTCCCCATTCACGGTCCTCTTCTTTGATACAGTCCACTCTTAGGTCCATACCATTATCGTCAGCTGATGCCATGTGCAGGGTGGTAAATGCCCAGCTCCTCACCCGAACTCACTTTCATGCCCTTGGCTTACAACTCATGAGCACATTAACTGCAATGGCAACTCAGTTGTCACTGTTGAAGAGAGAGAGAAGGATACATCATGCATCTGCTTTAGGAATCCACAAAATGCCAGCTAGAAAAAACCTTCCTGACTCACTTCCTCTTTTGTTATCATCTATCCTTTAATACGTTTACACAAAACCACGATTAAAATGGTAACCCAGTTAAGGCAGAAATATGATCTGTTAAAAAAAAAAAAATAAAACTCTGTTTACATGCGCAGGTCGGGAGGAGGAGTGGTGGTGCCAAGAGGAGTGTGGTGTTTTGGTGTTTGGGTGCTTGGGACTACGTTGTGCCTGTGGGGCATGGGGAAGAAGTGCCCCACAGGTGAAGAAAAAAATAAAAGTTTATTTTGGTTTTATTAGTGCCTCCAGTGCGAGTCTGTCTCAGGTCAGGTGCCTATATGGCTCCTTTGTTACAATGGATATCAAAAAACTAAAGGGTTCAGATTTTCCAGATGTTGGAGGGGCAATGGCATGTATGCAAACAATAGGGGCCCAGCTGTAACTACAATGCGTGCGATTCAGCCATAAACGCGAAGGGATGCGGGTGTTGTGTTGTAGCCAGAAGTCTACGTGACCATCATCATCATCAAGTCCTTCCGTGAGAACCGTAAATACAAAGACGACTGTTTCATTTATGTTAGGTAGATTGCCCAGAGGGGACTGGGTGGTGTCTTGGTCTGGAATCCCTGCAGATTTTATTTTTTTTCTCCAGCCGTCTGGAGTTTTTTTTTTTTTTGTTTTATCTGTCCACCCTGGCCAACGGACCTTACTTATTCTATGTTAATTAATGTTGACTATTTTTCTATTCTTCATTTTGAAAAGTACTCTGAACTACATTTTTTTCTTGTATGAAAATGTGTTATATAAATAAATGTTGTTGTTGTGTGGTATAAAGGACATACAGCATTTTTGGAAGAAAGTGGGAGTTGGAATTAACAACAGTTACACAGGGAGTGATGCAGTGAGCCTTGTTTTTTGACAGTAAGCAGCCTTGTCTCTCCAACAAGAAAAGAAATTGGGAAAGGTAACTCACAGAGAGACCCCTTATCCAGGTAGGCAGGGTGTGCAATGGGTGTCAAAAAAAAAAAAGACACACAAAACATAACACAAGGGATCCCCTTCACAGAGCACAATGACCGATCTATCATGGCCACCTCAGGAATGCAGGGTGGAGTTAGGGAAACGGGAAATTTTGGAACTAGGTGTTGGCGACCCTGGGAGCGACAGCAGTCGTTTGAGACCAATGTGACCTCGTGTAGGACCCCTTGCCATCAGTTATCATGGAGAAGTGGAGTGGCGCGCAACGAGCGAGCGTTTGCGGTGAAAGCCTTTTATAAGAATGGCGACAGAGGGACTGCTGCGGTGTCATTACCAGTAAGGACGTCGCGGTTGTGTCCCGTCTGGCCATGCGATTTAAAACACGGGTGCGTAATTTAGAAGTAAAAAAAAAGTCCCCAGGTGGAGCCACTTCACGTACTGCCCGACAATCGATGGCAGCTATTCGACGATTGTTTGGAAGGCGCGGCATTTCACGGCACTCCGGGGTCCCCAGATCTCACCGCTTGTGATTTATTTTCTTTTTTTGGTTTTCCCGTGAGGACATCTTAAAAGTCAAGTGTACCGCACACGTCCTGCAGCCACCGCTGAACTAAAAAGGAGGATTGAAGGGGAAATCGCTGGCATTCCTCTTGATGTGTGACGTCGAGCAGGCTGTCAGAATGAGTACGGAGAAATGGACGACACCTTCAGGACGTCTGCTTCAAAGCATACAATGAATATTGATTACCATCATTAACTGCATATCCTGCACAATACATTTCATCATTAAATGCATTTTGTAATGTGTTTATGTGCACATTGAATGTCAACTGAAAAGTTCTCGTTTACCTGTGCCACCCTGTACAACAGTAATAATACAAACTAGAAGGGGACACGGGGCAGGACGGTGGCGCAGTGCTAGCACTGCTGCCTCACAGTTAGGAGACCCTGCATGTTCTCCCCATGTCTGCGTGTCCAAAGACATTCAGGTTAGGTGCATTGGTGATCCTAAATTATCCCTAGTATGTGTGTGTGTGTGTGTGTGTGTGTGTGAATAAACCCCGGGGTTTATTCCTGCCTTGCCAGCAGACCACCATGACCCTGTGTTAAGGACATAGCGGGTTGCATAATGGATGGAAGAAAAAAAAGGAACATACGACTACCAAGAAGAAACTGAACAACGTGGGATAAGCTGTGTGTGCATCGGCAAACACGCTAATACTAATTCATACAGTTACAAAAAAAAAAAAATACAAAATATACATCCAGTTAGAACCGTTATTGGACTTCTGGGGTCAATCTAACACAGGAATATAAAAGGTGTCTTTAAATTTCACCATAGATAGATAGATAGATAGATAGATAGATAGATAGATAGATAGATAGATAGATAGATAGATAGATAGATAGATAGATAGATAGATAGATAGATAGATAGATAGATAGATAGATAGATAGATACTTTATTAATCCCAAGGGGAAATTCACAATCACCATCATAGAAGGTTTAATAGTGTGAAGCTATGCTGTCACATAAGGGTTAAATTAGAGGACTAAATGCTCGCTATATCGGAGAGAGAAAAAAATATACGCACATAAATATACACACACAGATATTAAGACTTGCTGTTAAGTCATAATGTGTTATAAAGCAGAGTTTATAAAGTGAAATATTCAAGACCAGGGAGGACATGTGAGAGGAAGCACAACGGTTACTTTTTTTTTAATTTGGCAAAGAAAAAGAAATCTTCCTGCCTCCAGGCTTTTTATTCTTGACAAACATTCCATCCATTTTAGAAAAAAAATAACGTATCCCTACAGCTAACTCCATTAGCTTTAGAAATCACTTCATTAACTAATTATGCGTGTCCACCGCAGGTCGCCATTTCATCTTCCCGGCTCTTCTCCCTCAATAGACTGAGCCCTTACTTATTAGCAATGGTGATAGATAGGCTGAAAGATGAGATGAGACAGGAGTCCAAGTGGACTGTGATGTTTGCTGATGACATTGTAATCCGTAACGATAGTAGGGAGCAGGTTGAGGAGACCTTGGAGAGGTGGAGATATGAGGGGAGAGGAATGAAGGTCAGTAAGACCAAAAAGACAGAATACGTGTGTGTGAATGAGAGGGAGGTCAGTGGAATGGTGAGGATGGAGGGAGTAGAGTTGGCGAAGGTGGAGGAGTTTAAATACTTGGGATCAACAGTAGAGAGTAATGGGGATTGTGGAAGAGAGGTGAAGAAGAGAGTGCAGGTAGGGTGGAATGGGTGGAGAAGAGTGTCAGGAGTGATTTGTGACAGACGGCTATCAGCAAGAGTGAAAGGGAAGGTCAACAGGACGGTAGTGAGACCAGCTATGTTATATGGACAGGAGATGGTGGCACAGGAGACAGAGCTGGAGGTGGAAGAGTTAAAGATGCTAAGATCTGCATTGAGTGTGACGAGGATGGACAGGATTAGAAATGAGGACATTAGAGGGTCAGCTCAAGTTGGACGGTTGGGAGACAAAGTCAGAGAGGCGAGATTGTGTTGGTTTGGACATGTGCAGAGGAGAGAGATGAGGGATATCTTGGGAGAAGGATGCTAAGGATAGCGCTGCCAGGGAAGAGAAAAAGAAGGTTTATGGATGTGGTGAGAGAAGACATGCAGGTGATGGGTGTGACAGGGCAAGATGCAGAGGACAGAAAGATATAGAAGAAGATGATCCGCTGTGACAACCCCTAAAGGGCGCAGCCGAAAGAAGATGATTTAATATAAACGTAATGAATTATTAGTATTATTTAAAGACGGACTCGCTTATTGTTCAACGCAGCCGCCATGTTTTCCCCGTAAGCTTAAACGTACCCATCACATACACAAGCGACAAGATTACAGCGTGCCCCACGACGCCGCTGCTCGCCTGTTTTACCGAGACCGGACTTTCTTTGTTTCTTCTGCCGGTCTGTCGGTCCGCCCACCCTCACGGTTCTCCTGCGTTAGCGCGAGTCCGTTAGAGCGGCAATACCCTACTTATTTCAGCTGAGCCCCCGGCATGCGCTACTCTTTGATACTCACCAAGACCGTCGTCCTTTATCGCTCTTCCTTCGACGTCTGCCATTCTTTTTTCCCAGTTCGTAAGTCTTAAAAATATACAATCAAAAAAATAAAAAACTTTGCATAAAACGTTCTACTTAAACACCGCGCACTCATAAAGTTCAAAAGGTGGGGACAAAAAAGGTGAATGACGTAATCCAAGCGCGACACCGTACCTCGTCTTACCCGCCCATTCAAAACGTGAACCAATGGGCCTTCAACGAGCTCAAAACTAGCGCCTGCGCAGTAAGATGTAACTATGATCAACTCCACACTACACTTCCCAGAAACCCCCTTGGCAGCACCTCTATTAATATGCAGTGGAAACGTGGAAGGGAAAAAGAGAAAGTTTGATGGCATTGAGATGGGCAGACGAAGTCCGCTGAAGCCATTGACGCTAAAGTTGCGGAGCTTCGAATTTCAAAAATTACATCCGCCGTGAGCTCGAGTCTGCGGAGGACGCCCGAGGAGACGGCCGAGTTAATCGCATCATTCAATCGGACAGGCTAAGAACTTTATGTGTGATCGTTTGGATCTTATGATATTCATGTGCTCATTCAAACTACTGAAATAAATGTACTTGGTAGTATATGCGGCAATTTTCTATACTAAAATAACATTTAAATGTGCACTTCTTGAGGGGTAATGTATCTCCATTACAGCAGTCTTTGTAAACCACCACTGCTTCATAATTACGTGACATTTTCATGTGAGGGACAAACTAAAAGATGAATATTTACACCTCTGTCTAAGGGGCTAATAGCACTAAGGAGAAAAGGGAATAATAACAGAGTTTAGACCCATCCGCTCCAATATTTTTCAGTCACTTGAAACACAAACTTTCAAGAGACTCCCCCTGACCCCAACATCCCCCCACATACCTGATCTTCATCTGCCGAACTGCCTTGGGGTCTTCTGTTACTATTTCTGCTGCACTCAATGAATCTCTTGCATCTAAGAGAGAAGATTCCTTTCCCCACATTCCCAGAAGGGGGCGATATTTTGACAATATGCTGCCTCTGTGTCCTGAGATGGTGCCTTCTTTACTGCCTACACCCCTAGATGGGCTGCTGCCAGAGTGTGCCAAGTTACCCTTTCTACCAGAAAACCCTAGAAGTCAATAGGTGACTATCAAGTCAAGTCAAACCACATTTTATTTGTCACCTACAGTTAAACACAAAGGGGAAGTTGTAGCGAAATGCTTAGTTCAAGAACCTTAAGAAAAACATAAATATTGTAACAGCATGGAGAAGTTGTGACACCCAGGAGTAAGTCACCCACAGTATGAAGTAGTTTAATTGCCTTCTTCTTTTCAAACTGTGACTCCAAAGCACCACAGCCACAATAAACACAATATATAACCACAGTAATCTCTCCTGCACACCTCCCAGCAAGCTCTGTCACACTCCTCCTGACTCCAGTTCGCCTGCTGGGTCCCCACCAGTCCTTTAAACTGGTCCATTCATAGATCATTTGTATGAAAATGTGCTATATAAATAAATGTTGTTGTTGTTGTTGTTTAAATTGTCCTTAACCTGGAAGTGTTTCTGTTCTTCCTCACACGTGACTTGCCAGCACTTCCGGGTCAGCAGGAGAATTCAGGTTTTAATCAGCGCGAAAGTACTTTGGGGCTTCTGTTGTCATAGTCCATTAGTACTTCCAGGCTAGGTGAGAATATGTTCTCCCACCAATGTCCCACAGCATCCCTTGGCAGCACTCATGATACCCAGCAGGGCTGTGCTGCCGAACTCCAAGTCCCATAGTACCCTGCAGGCATCTGGGGCACCACTGCAGTCCAGGGAAGCTAACGTCTGACATGTTGGGGGAGGCAGTGTCCTTGATAAGCTGCCCTCCCCCATCCTTACATTATTGGGGCGTCGCAGCTGAGATAAACTGCCGGCCATCCCTTACAATATATATATATATATATATATATATATATATATATATATATACAGTATAGATAGATAGATAAGATAGATAGATAGTCCTATAGCCATCTATAAAAGCCATCAAAGGAGAAAATGATCCATTCTGGCCCTGAACACAGGTGCTTCATTGGTGTTAGAAGTGGGATAAAAAGAAAAGTCTGACTAAGCATAGACCTGGGGCCTCATGTAGAAACGGCATAGGCATAAAAAAGGCAAACGCATTTTCACGATAGCTCCAATCCTGGCTTACACAAGTTCTCCACTCGGTTTTGCAGACTGGCAGCACCCAGCATCAAAGCAGGGCTACTGTTCCAGTGTGGTTTCCCTTTCTTTTAAAGTTCCATATCCCTGACACGGCTTTATAAATATACTGAAATTAACCGCATATTGTTGATTAGTTTAAGGCTTCTGATTGTAATTAACCAGTAACAATATAATGGTCCAGGGAATGGTCAAACTATTCTAAATACCAGAGCTGCTTTAGCGTTGTTACTCTCACTTCTCCTTCTTCTTTCAGCTCCTCCCGTTAGGAGTTGCCACAGCGGATCATCTTTTTCCAAATTACTCTCACTGCACCATTTAGAGTATTTCTATCACTGTATCTGAGTGTGAATCACAGCAGCAGCTGATCAGAAAGAGAATCATCAGGATACAGCATCAAGCACACGCTGCCTCAGCCATGCTGTCTATTGAACTGCTCTCATATGACAAACACTTCAGAGCCTTTCCTGTACGGACATCGCAGATCAGAAACTGTTTCATCTCAAGAACTCTAAACTCACTCAATCAGTCCATCAAGTGCTCTTTGTAGAACTGTCTGGACTTATAAGTACAATCACCTCACTGGAAACTTGAACTACAGTTATAACATTACACAACCTGCGCCACTTTATAAAGCGCGCATATATATATGATGACAAAATCATTTTTAAGATGAAATGTTTATTATATTATGCAGATCAAACTTTAACTTCATTTAAATAATCTATATTGTTAATAATTAAACATCTGAGTACACAGTAGGGCAGCACGGTGGCGCAGTGATAGCACTGCTGCCTCGCAGTTAGGAGACCTGGGTTCACTTCCCGGGTCCATCCTGCGTGGAGTTTGCATGTTCTCCCCGTGTCTGCGTGGGTTTCCTCCCACCGTCTAAAGACATGCTGGTTAGGTGGATTGGCGATTCCAAATTGTTTGAGTGTGTCCTGCGGTGGGTTGGCACCCTGCCAAGGATTGGTTCCTGCCTTGTGCCCTGTGTTGGCTGGGATTGGCTCCAGCAGACCCCCGTGACCCTGTGTTCGGATTCAGCGGGGTTGTAAATGGATGGATGGAGTACACAGTGGCACAGCAATAGCGAGTCGTTGGCGCTCTGTTCACGTATTGTTCCTGCCTTGTGCTGTATTCTTGCTTGTGCTGGCATGACACTGTATAGACAGATGGACAGAATAATTAAACACGTACTACGAAGATATTTCAAAGTTCCTTAAAAGTATTGAAGAATTGGTGTTCTAAGATTTACAGATGGCTTAACGTCTATTACAGAGCTGATTGTGTGGCAATTGAGTATTTGGAGAAAGAAAAGTAAGGACAGGAATTGGAGGTTAGTACGTTTGAAAGAGACAGGACTGATACAATAAAGTATTTCATCAGAGGTCACACACGGCGCAGCAAGCATCTTGTGTGAGACATGAACAATCACTGCACCATTGTGTTCCCATGTTTAATAACCTGATTTAACTCCTATCATCCTGAAAATATCACGTATACATCTCAGTATTTTAATTATTCAGAGAGCTGTAATATCACAAATGTAATGGATTCTGTGTCCAGTTGGAGGAAGAAAGCCGGTTTAAGAAGCAAGTAGTGATTCACACACATAGAGCACATAGAAGATCAAATACAAAACAAAGCATTTAACGTGCTGCTTTAATTACGATGTGATTTGAGAAACTGGTTAATTAAACGATTTTAAGATGAAGTTTATGATGTTCTACATTAATGACAAAATAAACTATGTGATTAAAGTGCAAACTTCGAGATTAAAGTTGACATTTAGTGCTTTTTTCCCCACTGTGTGCCTATTTTTTTTTTTCTCTGTATCCTAATGATCTTTCATATGACACTGAGACGGTGGGCTACGACTCGCCTTTTCACGGCAACTTTGATATATGACAACTTCTTTTTTCTTTCGGGCACTGTGCGACTTGAACTTGAGCTTTCGAGTTTCTCCACCATGCTATGTCACTCGATCAACTTCCTTTTCTTGTTAATTGCACTGTTTAAACCAACAAATAGTACGCTTTTCTTTGCCTCCACTTGGTATTCTCTGAAATTCTTCTATTTTCCCGTGCTTTTCCCATTGTCTTTTCACAGAAGGCTCAGCTTAAGGCCGATTTATATTGATTTGAATATTCAAAGAGGCGTAATTCTGGGAGGAGTTGTGGTGGGGCAGAAGGCGTGTGCACGTGTGTTACTTTTCACGCTGACTGGGATTTATGGAGTGGAAGAATGTGGAAGTTGGTGAACACACAGATTTATGCATTTGGATTTTTTTTGCAAGTACAAACATTTCCGCTTTTGTCCTTACAGCATGTTTTAGTTTGAATTCTACAAACAGCATTATGCATGACACCCCTGGAGTGGACCTGCTTGGCTCCCCTAATCAGAGAGTGTCCTAACATAAAAGCTTCATTGGCATTGGTGTGCACACATCAGTGGAGCTTCTGGATCAAGTTGTCATTGACTCCAAATGGGACACTTGAAGCACAGCTGGTAGTAAAACTGGACAGGCAAAGGACACAGCGATGCCACTGATTGAACTATATGCTGCCTCTAATTATCGACCCACGATCTCACATTTAAAATTTTCAACATTTCTCTCCATGACACACCTACACTGAGAACTTTCTGACAACAAATAATTTATCAGAAGTGTGTCAAGAAACACTATGGGAGCTCCTTAACACTAAAGGCAATATGTCTTTGTAATTTCTCACTGGGGTTGGGCCTGCTCTTTTCATCTTGCTCAGAACCCAGTCAGCAGCGTCTCTTTTGTAAATCTTCTGTGTATCTGTTTCTTATAATATTGATGTATTTATGTATTTGTTTAACTTAACAAACAAATGAAATTGAGCTAATTGCATGTCAAATGTTTTAAGTCACCATGGATAAAGGAGTCAGCCAAGTAATAAGCAATAATAATAATAATAATAATAATAATAATAATATCAGGTCACTGGAGAGGCTTAAACTTGAACATGCTACACACAATTGTCTATAAGTAAAACGTTCCTGCTCTAGATCTACTTTTGCTTTCATTTATTGAGGAGAATTTCCTCATTGGAACAAATAAAGTTGTTTCTGTCTATTATATACTGCCTTTAGATCTATCTATCTATCTATTATATACTGCCTTTCAGATCTATCTATTATATACTGCCTTTCAGATCTATCTATTATATACTGCCTTTAAATCTATCTATCTATTATATACTGCCTTTCAGATCTATCTATTATATACTGCCTTTCAGATCTATCTATTATATACTGCCTTTCAGATCTATCTATCTATCTATTATATACTGCCTTTAGATCTATCTGTCTATCCATAAGTATATGACAAAGACAATTCTATAACCAATATCAGGTTTTACATTGTTACATTTTTGTATATACAGAATTTAAAAAAGAAGAAGAAGAAGTAGCATGGATGCCAATAATATTTTAATTAAATGCATCTGAAAAGCCTTGTGGGCTCAATGTAAGCGATGGGTCTGACAGTTCCCCCTCCATACCTTAGACGGCAGTACTAAATCGACGGCTGTGCATCCATCGACCAAGTCCCGCAATACAATCTTCAAGTCCGTTGCTCACGGAGTCGCGCGTGACTGACGTTTCACGTTTCTCTTTGTTTGGTTCTGCGAGTGTGAGGCACGTGTTCAGACATTCCTCGACCGAACCGGAACCGCACTGGAGAGAAAGAAGAGAGAGACAGAAAAACACAGCGGCGGACAGTAATCCCGGTAAGTGTGCTGGGAAGAGGGAGTGAGAGAGAAAAGCGCAGACTGGAGTGCAGCGCGGAGTCCTGCGAATTGAGGTGTTAAAAAGGAAGTGGCGCGGAAATTATTAGAGGATGGAAAGGAGGGCGGCGGAGGAATAAATTGAAGGCATCAGAAAAAAGATCAACAGCAAACAGGGTAGAGACAGCGAAGCAGCAAAGTGCGGTCGGGCGGACACTCGCCAGATGTTCTGTTATTCTGACCAATCAGGACGATCCGGGCGGGCCTTCCGCCAAGCGTCTCTGCTGACCAGTCAGTTGCGAGAAGGCAGCAGGGACAACCAGACAGCTGCCTGTCCGTTTTATTCTATCTATCTATCTATCTATCTATCTATCTATCTATCTATCTATCTATCTATCTATCTATCTATCTATCAGCTGTTCAGTTTACCTTGTGCTCCAGTGGAGAGTGCTGTCTGCTCACAAATTCACACCGCACGAGGGGGTGGGGGTGTCGGTCGATCTGATAATCGAAACAAGTCACGGTGCATCAATATGTGAATGCGACGTGGGTTTAGGGTTTCAGAAATAAAGAATGCCCGACGACAATTGTACAGATTTGGAAGAAGGAAAGATTGAGGAATCTGTGGAGCGCGGAGTTTTGAACAGGGTATTAGGTTATTTAGGTGCCTGTTTACAACCAAACACCCACACCCCCGTGTTTTTCAAAAATGTGTTAAACTGCAGTCATTGAGAGTTTCACAGCAGAAAATACATTGATGCAACGGCAAGTGCCGTTCACAGCCAAGCGTTTAGTGTTTTAAGTGCTGATGTACAGCTCCCCAAACGTGAAAGCAGATGGGCACAGAGACACAAACTGCTTGCTGCCTTTGGACTTATTTCCTCAAGGGGCAGCTCTATTCCCCACCTCCCCACTTCAGAGCACAGTACACAATCAAACAGCACAAGAATGCTCAGTCCCTTCTCTTTCTTCTTCTTTTACTTTCTTTCTCCCTCACTTGTTTTTTTCTCTATTCTTTGCCGCCTCCACGCAAGGTGTGTTCCCCACCTCCTCGAATGGAGTGAGGTGGCCTCCTTTATCATGCACGCTAATTCTCTTCCGGCTGCACTCCCGGGTGTGGCGGAAGTACTTCGGTCAAGGGCTCTGGGACTGTCTGGGCACCCCCTTGGCGGTGGTCACAGGCCCCAGCAGGGTTGAGCTTCCAGGCTCCAAGCTCGTGGCCCTGATGCAGTCCCTGGGGTTGGGCGGGGGGGTTACCGTGAACCTGCCCTGTCCCCAAGTCCTTCCATCTGCCACAGTGTATTAACTATTAGTTATTGATAATACCAAAAAAAAAAAAAAAAGTTTGTAAAACATCATTGAATCAAGATAGGAGGAATTTTTGAGGTTTCATTTCAGAGCACAGCCGAGTCAGTCACAGCCTATGTTGTGCTTCACGTATGTGGTAAATGTTTGTCATCTCTGCTGCTGTGTTTTTCTTTTTTAGAACATTAGAACTCTCTAGACAAGAACAGGCCATTCAGCCCAACAAAGCTTGTCAGTCCTATCTACTTATTTCTTCCAAAATAAACATTGCGTCAAGTTTTGAAAGTCCCTAAAGTCCTCCTGTCCATCACGCTACTTGGTCTCTTATTCCAAGTGTCTATCGTTCTTTATGTAAAGAAAAACTTCCTAATGTTTGTGCAAAATTTCCCCTTAACAAGTTTCCAACTGTGTCTCTGTGTTCTTGATGAACTCATTTTAAAGTCACTGTCTGGATCCACTGGTCTAATTCACTTCATCATTTTAAACACTCCAATCAAGTCTCCTCTTAATCTCCTTCTGTCATTCCTCTTTGTTCATCCCCTGTAGCCCTGAATCAGCCTAGTCGCTCTTCTCTGGACCTTCTCTAGTGCTGCTATGTCCTTTTTGTAGCCTGGAGACCAAAATTGCACACAGGACTCCAGATGAGACCTCACCAGTGTGTTATAAAGGTTGAGCTGAACCTCCTGTGACTTGTACTCCACACATCATGGCGCTATATAACCTGACATTCTGTTAGCCTTCTTAATGGCGTCTGAACAATGGCGGGAAGTTGATAGCTTAGAGTCCACTATGACTCCTAAATCCTACTCATGAGGTGTACTCTCGATTTTCAGACCACCTATTGTGTATTCAAACCTCACATTTTTACTTTCTATGTGTTTACATTTACTGACATTAAATTTCATCTGCCACAAATCTGCCCAAGCCTTTCTGCTGTCCAAGTCCTTCTGTGATGATATGATGGATTCCAAATTATCTGCTAATCCACCTATCTTGGTATCATCTGCAAACTTAACCAGCTTGTTCCTTATATCTATCTATCTATCTATCTATCTATCTATCTATCTATCTATCTATCTATCTATCTATCTATCTATCTATCTATCTATCTATCTATCTATCTATCTATCTATCTATTCCTATCTAAATCATTCATAGATATTAAAAATAGCAGTGGCCCTAACACTGACCCCTGCTGGTCAGCACTCTTAACATCACCCAATTCTGATTTGGTTCCTCGCACCATCACCCTCTGCTTCCTGTGTCTGAGCCAATTCTGCAGCCATCTAAAAACATCACCCTGAACTGCCACTTCTTTTAATTTGATGCCCAACCTCTCATGTGGCTCCTTATCAAATGCTTTCTGTCACCTTTAATCAAGAGAATTCATTTTAAGTAATGGGCTTTTAAATCTTCATGTTATTAGTAATGAAATGGCTATTTCTCCTGGCTAGCCACACTGTTGGGTATATGTAGTTATATATACTCTATGCTTCTTCGTCTTTTCCCACTTCTGCGTAGTTGATCATCCTTCTCCATGAAGCACGGTCCTGCACCCCCTCCTCACTCGGACCCTTTTCCCTCCTCCGATCTTCTCCATCCACCTCCATGTCAGCCTCCCACACTTTCTCTGTCTCATGTCCATCACTGCTCTGCCCACATCTTCCTCGTCTCTCCTCATCACACCACATCAGCCTACTTTCCGGTACTTTCTCAGGCGTCCCTCCCACTTTTTCTGTGCATCTCATTTCTTATTCTGTCTTTTATTTATTTATTTATTTATTTATTTATAACGTCTCCACCTTCTCATTTCTGCCAGTCCAACCTCTTCTCCTGCTGTGCTCCCTTCAGTGCCCGTGTCTCGACTTCACACATCATTGGTGGTCTCACTGCTGTCTTAAAATCCATACTTTTACCCTTCGATCACACGATCCTCCCGATCCCATCTTCCAGCTGATCCATCCACTCTGCACTCTGTGGGTTTTGTCAGCATTTGATTCTCCATTCTGGGCTACCACTGTCCCTATACATTTATTAATGAATTCTCTGGTTTTCAAGGTTTTTGTTTCCTTTATAATTTCCTGTGTGCCAGATAAAGTTTTTGGTGATGTTGATCATAGAAATTATTGCAAAT
This sequence comes from Polypterus senegalus, assembly GCF_016835505.1. Lineage (NCBI taxonomy): Eukaryota > Metazoa > Chordata > Cladistia > Polypteriformes > Polypteridae > Polypterus > Polypterus senegalus. Next base: position 239,127,922 of record NC_053157.1, on the reverse strand, counting down.
ATTTCCCATCGTGCAAAGGGTTTTGAGAAACGACAAATTTTATAAGGTAAATTACAACATTTTTCAGATCGGGGTGTTTTGCCCAGTCATGGATGCTCAGGTTTAGCCCCTAATCTTCTTGGGTTCAAAATCATGATATGTTACCGCCGTAACCGATGCAGTTTGTACCAGAGACATCGCTAAGCTGAAATACTGCAAGAAAATCCGTCCGACCGCGTGTGCTCGGGCGCACTCAGTCGTGCGGTGGCTTGTTTCCATGGCAACACAGCCCCGTGTGTACCCAGCAGTAGCAGTGAGTGGCAGCCGCACTCTTTCTAAGTGACGCCGGTGTCAATGGGTACGACATTAGAAATAAAACGGCTGAGTTCAAGGGCCGTGGATTTAATTTCATTTAACTTCTGCATTGTCGCGCCAAGTGTCGCGATCGCCGTGACGCCTTTTGTGGCGAGTTCACTTTGAAAGCGCATCAAAAACGGAGAATGACGGCACTCGCAAAAGGAGGCGTACGAGTTACACTTCAGGTGGAAAACTGGTGACCAGGACCAAGAGTGGGCTCCTCTTATACAGCAGGGGAAAATAAGCGCTGACAACGGTTTTCTCCGTCAGTATTTTTCTAATGGAGCTGTTGACATGAAATATTCACCGGACAACAACCCAAGTAATCCACACATACAAAGAAATCCAAACCAATAAGTGATGTTGTGACAGATTGGGTCTCTCTTGACCCCTTGAACCCTCAGGCCACTCGTCAGACACCAGGTAAAAGTCCAAATACTTGATTTATTAGGACAATAAAGTACACAATGCACCCTCTCCTCCACAATATTCATAAACCAATACAATACTTAATAATAATACAATCCTCCACTCCCTGACGCGTTGCCCTCCTACCACCCAGCTCAGCACAACGCTCTGGTGTTTCATTGTCCTTTTTATAGTCCACGACCCGGAAGTGCTCCTTGACCTGCAGTCCATGTGACTTTCTAGCACTTCCAGGTCAAATCAAAACTCTTCTTTCTTTGTCAGCCCGGAAGCACTTTATTCCTTCCGTCCTCATTACCGGCAAGTACTTCCGGGCTGTAGGAAAAGCCAATGTCTCTGTGTCTCCCTGCAGCATCCCCTGGTGGCCCCGACGTTATCCGGCAGGGCTGTGCACTACAACTCCAAAGTCCATGATGCCCTGCTGGAATTCGGGGCATCTCCACATTGCAGGGCGGGCTCCGTTTGGCGGCTTGGGGGACTTGGCTGGGATAAACTGCCGGGCATAGTCCACAGATGTGTAATAAAGTGGGATGACACAGGGACTGAGTATTGAGCACGCTGACTGAAATTTAATTCTTCGTGAAAGCTTTTGTTGGTGATGGCAGCTTCAAGACGCCTCCTTGATGGAGAAATGAGTCGCACGCATTGCTCAGGTGGGATTTTGGCCCAAACTGTCTACAAATCTGGAAGGTTCTGGTGGTCCTCGTCTATGAACTTTGAACTTCAGTTCTTTCTAATTGGATTCAAGTCAGGTTATTGACTGACTGGGCCATTCTAGCAGCTTCTTGATTTTCTGAAACCAGCTGAGAGTTTCCTTGGCTGTGTGTTTGAGATCCTCGTCTTGCTGAAATGTCCAGCATCCTGGTAAATGGCATCAGATTCTTATCCAGAATGTCCCGCTACATTTATCCATTCATCCTTCAATTCCACAAAGTCTACCCCCCTTCCCCCCACCATGATGTTCCCACCTCCAGACTTCACTGTTGCTGTGGTGTTTTTTGGGGTGATGATGATGATGTTCAGCACCATTTCTCCTCCCAACATGGTGTTTGCAGTGACATCCAAAGAGTTCCATTGTGGTCTCCTCTGACCAGACTCTACTCTCCCAGTTATTTCATTGGCTTTTCCAAATGTGGTGCAGCAAACTTTCAACAAGTTTTTTCTTCAGCGTGGTGAGCGTGCGTAGAGGCCATGGTGGTGGAGTGCATCGCTTGCTGGACCTGCTCATTCCAGGTCTTTCTGAAGCTCTCACTGAGTGGTCCTCAGCTCTTCTGATTCTTCTTTGGGCAGAAAGTCTTGCGAGGAGCAGCTGGTCGTGGCCAGTTTATGGTGACCTGATGTTCTTTCCACTTGCAGATCACGGCCCCCGTGGTGCTCACCTGAACATTTGGAAGTCCGTCTGTCACCGATGCCATCGGTGAGTTTGTGAAGGTCTTGAGAGAGCTCTGTGCTTTTACCCATCATGAGACTCTTGGGAATGAGAAGCCATCAATGAGGACTAAAGCAGTTGAGATTCTTTGGCACTGACAGGGGGCTCTCAGGAGTGACAGACGTCAGCTGCTTTCTTGACTTTCCAGGTCTTTCTGCACCTCCTTTTCTTCACGTGTTCAATTCCTAGTCGCTGTGTCATTCCACTTTATTACACATCACTTATCTGTGATTTTTTGAGTTCTTTGCATGTGTGGATTACTTGGGTTGTTCCCGACATCGGGTGAAAATTTCATGTCAACAGCCCCATTAGAAATAGATTGACTGAGAAAAACCGTTGATGCGTTCATTCCTTATTTTCCCCGCCGTATGTTGTGCATCTTGCGCTTGCAGTCTGTGAGCTCGGCTGAAGGGTGTGCGGCCGTTCATTTGCCATCCCAGTGATACGGAGAGCACAGAAGGATCACGTGACTGATTGTTACTTCTGCATGATGAATGTCTCAGGATTTTCTTCCAAGATCAGGACATTTTACTTGGTACCTTGACCTCTGCAATGAGACCAGGGCCATACGACGAAAGTCTCCCTGTTCCAAAACCACCAGAGGTTTGGGACGAGGACAAGGAGGCAGAGATGAATTAGCCAAGGCAGAAGGAAGCCAGCGATCACTCAATGGTCTCGTCACCGATTTGAAATTAGGATGGATCCTGCTGTCACCAGGTATTTCACCGCCGTCGTGAAGATTTGACAAACTTCTTGGGACAATTGGACAATCTGAGCTTTTGCAGTGACTGCGGCGGCTCACTTTCTGCTCTGGGGTGTGAACGTGATCCAACAGAATGGCGACTCTTTATGGACTCGGCAATGTTATGTTTGAAAGCTGTTGTGCCGCACGATGGCAATATCTACCCCTCCATACCTGTCGGACCTGTCGGTTCATATGAGGGAACCATTTGTGGACGTGCAACTGCTGCCGAAACCCCTTCAGTACTCAAGTGGGTTATCTCAGCATCTAATTCTCCATCCTGCGCTAGCACCGTTCCTATACATTACTCCAGGTACCCCCGGAATATATGTGGCAAGCTGAAGGTGGTCTGCAGCTTGGATCCACCAAGCACCATTGTCTTCTTTGCGCGTGGGACGGCCGAGCTCTGAGATTCACATTACTAGATAAAGGACTGGCCACCTCATGAGAAATTGGCACCAGGGCAGAAGAATGTTAGGTGTGACCCACTGGTTGATCTGAAGAGCACATTTCTTCCTACTTGGGCTAATGAACAAACAAAGTGAAGCCTTTGCATACTCGCCCCCTGTCCGTGCCAATGAATGGATCAGCGATGCCAGGATAAAAGAAGCCATTTTTTTTGGCCCACAGATCCAAGAGGTGATGATGGCCTCCTGCTGGGTGCCGAACGTGGACCACTTTCAGGAATGTCGTTTCTAACTTTATGGGTCACCAATCTACAGTCGTTTCAATTGATAGTCAGCTCTGGGCACACAAGTCGATGAACCGCAACCTGTCACGTTTGCTTCATTCCCTCTTGGACTTTTTCCCAGCCAACCTCGGCACCGTCGGTGACGCACATGGTGAAAGGTGTCACCAAGACATTCCCATCATTCGAGAGCGGAGTGCGTCTATGCGGGGAGACTTTGTTTGTGTCGTTGTACTGACACCTGGGTAATAAAACATCTGCTGGTCCGGCCGAGATGCCCGTTTTCCTCTTACAGCCTCTTAAGAATGTTCCGGAATACTTTTCAAATTCTGCTGCAGTAAGCCCCGGTTGCAAATCAAATTACATTTCATTTGTCACATATAATTAGGGAAATGCCAGTCTGCTAAACTTCAAGACTGGGCATTCTAGGGGAATATAAAAGGGCAATAAGATACGCACCTCTTCATAAATACTCGTCACATTCTGGTAGAACAATGGGCTCCAGACTTTGAAACATCGTCATATCAGGGATTTCATTATCATGGAATTGGATTAAAGGTCAATGATTTCTACCTGCTGGGAATGCAGAATGCCAATCTCCATGGCAATCTTTTTTTTTTGTCTTTTTTTTTGTGAAATTCCCACTTTTTCCTCTTAGCGTAAATTGCTGCTGTTTTGTTTTATAAGTGTGTCACCCATTTTTTAAACCTGCAAATTTTTTACATAAAATGATCTTGATGAAAACGTTGAGGGAATGAAGGACACATTTAAAGATGGGAATGAATGGATGCCAAAATGTTGTGGGGACATCGTTGAAAAACAGATTCTATGTTGTGCAGGTGTTCACACGGTAAAATCTCGGCGAAATTATGAAACCTGTTCGAGTCGCATAAACACAAGGGAATCTCAGCAGTCTGCTCTCTTGCTGAAGGGCGAGCCAAAGATGAATCCCCAGTCAAACTATTCCTTGGTGTTCCCGGAAAGAAAGTAATCACTTGAGATTTTTGAGTCTCTGTAATGGAAGGGTTTTTCTCTGCAAAAAGCAAAGGTGAAATAAAGAGAGCAGATGGGCGTTGATCGCTCAGTGCAAAGACCAGCTTCAAGAAGGAATGTACTGGGAAGATGGCCAAAGGGTTATACTGACTTGTTTTTCACTTCAAGGGGCTTCACTACGCAACTCTTATTTTTGTGTGCCTTCTGGTACTAGACGCCGTCTCCATCAGGATCAAGTGAAAAACAACACCGCATCCCGTGGAAGGGTGTGTGTGCTGAAACTGATCACTTCTGTATACACTGCTTGCACGTAAGCCGCTTTGGGCAAGGACGCTCAATTAGTATATAAGGGAAGGTTTCATCCTCAGTTTCTTTGGAGGCTCAACCGTGGGGAATGCGGGCACCGCCCAGTACCTTTGAGTAGGCTAATGAGTTGGTCCTCTGACGAGACTGACAAGCGGGCCCCCTCAGTCTACTGGTCTAGGATGATGGCTCTGGGTCTTTTGATATTACTGTAAGCATAGCTTTGTTTTTGTATGTTTATTGTCACTACCTCAAGCATAAGTATATATATATTTGTCTCTATAATCTATTGTTACTGCATTATATGTATTTGAATGCTGCTATAATTAATATTGTCACTGCATTAAGCATAAGTTTGTGTAATAAGTAAATTCTCTCTGATTTTTGCCCACTTATTCCAAGGAACTCCTTGAACCATTTTCCCAAATCAAAACAGTCTCTCTGCAGACCTCCAGAGCTCCTGGATTCAGCCAATCGGATTGCAAGTTTATATCACTTGGTTTACTCGACACTAGTCATTATGTATATCACAACCCTGACCTTAATCATAGTGTTACCTGGCCCAGTGGAGTCTCGCTCCAGAGCTCCTGGAGCACAGCTGAACAACCAATCGGATTGCACGTTTATATCACTTGGTTTACTCGACGGTCATCATCATGTGTTTAAGATCAGGGTTCAGGGAGGAGTTATGCGATTTAATCATAGAGTTACCTGGCCAGTGGAGTCTCGCCGCAGATCTCCAGAGCTCCTGGATTCAGCCAATTGCATTGCACATTTATATTACTTGGCTTATGTGACTCCACTATGTAGTGACAATTTTCAAGCAACTCCTCCCTGAACCCTGACTTTAATCATAGTGTTACCTGGCCAAGTGGAGTCTTGCTGCAGATCTCCTGGATTCAGCCAATCGGATTGCAAGTTTATATCACTTGATTTACTCAGCAGTCGTCATTACGTATATCAATCGCATAACTCCTCCCACAACCCTGACCTTAATCATAGTGTTACCTGGCCCAGTGGAGTCTCGCTGCAGACCTCCAGAGCTCCACTCCGTTGAGAAGGTCGTCGCATTGCATTATACATCAGTGATGTTAAGCCGTATGCCCAGTTCCACTGTGGTTCAGGTGAGGGCTGTGGGAGGAGCTATCTGACTCAGGTCAGTCGAGAGCAGATGACAAAAACATGCAATGCAATTGGCCGTCCAGCAGAACTTCACCAGGCATACTGCGTGACATCACCGAATTATAAGGCAAAGAGACAACTTCCTCAAGGTGGTGAAGATCCCCAGGCCTTTAATGTCATGGACAGAGAAGTCAAAAATCAAACTCTTTGGATGACATTGTACAAGAATAACCTCAGCCCTCCAATTAAACATGGCAGTGCTAGTGTGATGTGGTGGGCAATGGTTTGAAAGACTTGTCCTTGTCAAAGGAAGTGTGCACTTGAGCAGGATAATCTGGAGAAGGTGATCCCGGTATCGGTGTCTGACCTGAAACTGAAGTGTCCTGGAGACTGGTAAATTTTAACAGCTTTGTTCCCTGTCTCTTCTGGCATTTCCATTGATGGAGGTCTCATGCTCTAGTGGTGATGGTGGCACACTCTCGTGGGGAGGCTTTGGTTCAACAGGAATGGCTGCTTTCAAATTATCAATGAGCTTGTTGAGCAAGGAGGTGAGAAATGCTGGATGACTTTCATATATTGTGTGACTGTTTTGGAAAGGAGTTCTGTGTCTCCTTTGGTGTTCCTTACGTGATCTTACACTGTGCTTAAAGATCTGAAGACAAACATAGAGGCTATGAGGACAGGGCTAAGCAGTTCTTCACAGCACTGTGATTTATCCATGAATTTTTTTGGAGTAACTTTTGTTTTTTCTTCTTCACAGAAATGGGAGGCCATGTTTCCAGTTCTTATGTAACGAGGCCAGGGCTGTCTCTCTAAATAGGACAACTCACAAGAAGCATAGAGGGCGCCCCTTTGAACATGTGTTCACCCGAATGCGATGCCCTGAAGCATGTTAAACAAGAGGATTGTGAGTGGGGCTCGGGCCGCCTCACCCCGGAGAGTCTCGCCGTAAAGTTGGAGGGTAGCGAAGAGAGAATTTCAGCGTGCAAAGAAGAGAAATCTGAGGAGGAAGAGGATGGATTTGTTGCTGTTAAAGTGGAGGATTCAGAACAGGTCCCCATTTTCCCCTCTCAACTGCAAGCCTACAAAATGGCAAAGCTTTTCCGTCATGAGGCGTTTCCAGTCGGCATGCCGGTGTCGTTCAGGGAAAGAAGGCGACGATCCAGCCAGCTACCTGAGGGTGATGAGAAAGTCACAGGGGAGGCTGTCAAAAAACACCCATCTAGAAAGCAGCCACAATCATGTAAGTGCTTAAATGAAAAGTAAATAAATATTAGAGCGATCGTGAAAGTGACTTATAGTAAGACAGCAACCAAGGAACAGTTAAGTCAGACAAGACAAGTAGATGAAAAGCGCACAAAAAGCAGACGGCAAATTGGGGTCTGGGGAGTGGTAGGGCTCGGTAAGAACCCAACCGAAAATCACAAAACATCAAACTTCTAAAAGATCCCAACTGCTCCTGGAAATCCTAACTACGATAAACAGTGAGAGAAAATGTGTTGATGGATCATTTCTATTCACGGTTGGCTGCCATCTTAAATAGGCACAACAGGAGGATATAATGATACATGTGTGTTTTGTGAGTTTCCAGTCAATTTTTTAGAAGAGCGATGGTGTTTAGAAGGAAAAAAATGTGGCTAAATTTTTTAAAAGGGAGGAGGAGAGAGGGATGAAACAAGCCAAAGAGGGAGCCGGAGCCTCATCTGACATCACCTCTGAAATTTGTATTTGGAAAAACTATGCTCAAAAGTTGTAAATGATTTGTAAGTCGCTCACTAAAAGGTTTGATCCACAATTTTTGTGCAATATTGCTGCTCACGCTGGCAACTTTTAAGCTGCAGCACTAAAGACGTCACCGTGTGTCACTTCTGGTAGCCACGCCCCCTAGCAACACAGCCTAGCAACAGCTTTGACCTAGAATCAGCTGCTAAAGAACAAAATGGTGTTGCACTTAAACTGAAAACGTAATCGTGATAATTGAAATAAATACTTTGGAGCATGGCCCGGCCATAGACAGGCGGACACCGATAGTTCACCCACCACACGTTTATTATACATTATTTACAATTCCAAGCACACACACAATCCCAGTACTTCCCCAAAGTCCAGGCCCTTCCAATGCCTCTCTTTCTCAAATCCGCCTCCACTCCTCTCCTCCTGAGCTCTGTTTCTCTTCCTCCCGACTCCAGCCCTCGAATGGAGGGAAGCGGCCCCTTTTATAATCTCCCGGACGTGCTCCAGGTGCCTCCTAATAAATGACTGCCGGCACTCCCTGGTGTGGCAGAAGTGCCGACTGTGCACTCTGGGTGTCCCTGGTCTTCTTCCCCCCCAGCACTTCCACCACACCAGGGCTCTTCAGGCATCTGGGCGCCCCCTGGCGGTGACCATGAGCCCCTATAGGGTTGAGCTTCCAAGCTCTGTTCCTGTGGTCCCCATACCATCCAGGGCGGCTACCCTCTCGTGGTCCGGAGGAGGCGCAGCCCTTCTTCCGTTCCTTCTGGGCATCGCAGCCGAGTACCACCCCCAGCCGCTTGCCACAATACATAAACAAAAAGTTTGTTTAAGAAGAAATTATAAATATATAATATTCTAAAATTAAAAATATTACATTAGAATGTACCGCATCTTACCACAGACTAATGGGTGTGCCATTGTAGAGCCTATCATTGTTTCTTGCTCAAAGCTTTAGAAACGGTTTGACCCCCCCTCCCACAGTTGCCCTCATCTGTCCCCTCACCATCATTTGAAGGAGTTCCTTGGACTTTATAGCTTGTTTTTTATCCTGAAGTGCAGTGTGCAGATCTAAGGACCCCTATCCTAACAATGTCAGATCAGTTCAGTTTGCCACAGGTAGACTCCACTCGAGTTCTAGAAACGTCCATCCATCCATTTTCCAACCCACTGAATCTGAACACAGGGTCACGGGGGTCTGCTGGAGCCAATCCCAGCCAACACAGGGCACAAGGCAGGAACCAATCCTGGGCAGGGTGCCAACCCACCGCAGGACACACCCACACACCAAGCACACACCAGGGCCAATTTAGAATCGCCAATCCACCTAACCTGCATGTCTTTGGACTGTGGGAGGAAACCCATGCAGACTCAGGGAGAACATGCAAACTCCATGCAGGGAGGACCCAGGAAATGAACCCAGGTCTCCTAACTGCGAGGCAGCAGCTCTACCCACTGTGCCACTGTGCCGGCCCTTTCTAAAAAATGTCTCCAGGAAAAAAGAAAGCAAACAGGAGGCACATCAACACAAATTGGTGTGCCATGGCAAATGGCCTGAACCCTTCTAGGAGTATACGAGAGAGTTCAATTTTTGATCCTTAATAATTTTCCAAACCTGTTTCCACTTTGTCATTATGGGCTGTTGAGCAGAGATTGATGGCCAGTTTACCTATTTAAAATGAAATATACAACCTAATAAAGTGTACATAAAGTCAAGGGGTCTGAAGATTTTCTGACTTCACTTTATACAGTTCATATTGTACTGGAGTGCCCCGGCCATTTAAGGACCGGGGGAGAGAGCATTTTCAAGATTGTTTGTTCCTCAGACTGACAGAGGGCAGCCTCCCTTGGCTTCTAGCGGGGCCACCGGTTATGATCATAGAAGCTCAACCCAGCTGGGGCCTGTGGCGCCTGAATCTTTGCCAAGCCCTATTTGGCAGCACTTCTGCAAACACCCAGAAGTGCTGCCAGAAGAAGCTCATTGGGCACCTGGACCAGGGCTGTCTTAATGTATGGGCACGATGGGCATTAGCCAGGTGCCCATAATGTTTCTGATGCCTATGTATGTTTCTGCTTTGTTATCAAAACAGGGGCCCCACTGCACTACTTTGCCCGGTGGGTCTATGATGCTGTTAGGACAGCTATGATCTGGACCGCCTTCTAGGAGCCCTTTAAAAGGAGCAAAGTCACCACCAAGAAAGAACCAGAGTCGGGAGGAGGAAGACGAAGCTTGCTGGGAGAGGAGGAAGAAAGGCCTTTGTCTGGTTATACTGTGCTGTGGAGTGGGGAGCAAAGAGAAAGGGCTCTACCACTGGAATAAATGTGTGTGCTGGAAAGAACTTGTGTGGGGTAGGGTGGCTGGTACGCCCCCTAGTGGTCCACAATATACATAAAGGAAGTCTTTGAGTGTTACAATTCCCTTGCGTTTTTGAAAAGAGTGTACACCCATTTTCATAGGAGTCAGAGGTAGTTTTCATATCTTCCATCTGTCCATTTCAGCAGGCTTATGTTTAAGGAAGCTGTGACAGGCTTTGTATGGTTGAAGCCAAACGTTTCCATCCACCTCAGCTAAAGCCTTTCAAGCTCCGTGTGTTTCCACCTCCACACCTGTCATCACGTCACCATGCACTCCCCATGTTAAGTCAATTTGGGTATCTTTAATATTTCTGTAAGTGGTTACATTACAATATTTGCTAAGACATGGTTTGATTTGAATGGTTATCAGAACGTCCATGTTGTTTGTTTCCTGTACAGTTGGGTTACAGCAGTAACACATGGGATTGCTTGCTTTTGTAGCACCTGTGCATCTGCTACATGAAGCACGGTGGTGATATGGACTGAAGTAAACAACAATACCTTATGTGGTTTTAAACTGATATTTGTGTTGACTACTTTATTGTATTTACACTAAACTCTCCTATTCTTGCAGTTTTGGAAGATATTGGCAGTCTCTCCCCATCTTCATCAGCTCAGACTTCTCTTCAGTGCAGAACACAGCAAGAACTTCATGATGAAAATGCCAAGGCTTTCCCATGTAATTCTCATAATGTTGTGAAACAAACAAGAAAAGATGGAACCAATCGGCCAGCAGGAAGTACAAACTCAGTGAATTTTTATGCCTGCCAACTTTGTGGGAAGCAATTTACGCACCTTTGTGACTGTAAAGATCATGAGAAGATTCACTCAAGTGAGAAGCCATATTACTGCTCTGAATGTGGGAAAGGATTCCTACACAAAAGCCATCTCTGTAGTCACAAAAGAGTTCACAATGGGGAGAAGTACTGTTGTGTTGAATGTGGGAAACGATTCTCCCGAATGACCAATCTTCAGAGCCACTCAAAAATTCACACCAGAGAGGAACCACATTGCTGTTCTGATTGTGGAAAGCGATTTTTACACATAAGTCATCTTCAGAGTCACAAACGAGTCCACAATAGAGACAAACCTTATTGCTGTTCGGAGTGTGGCAAACGATTCTCACGCATCAGCAACCTTCAGAACCACACAAAAAGTCACACTGGTGAGCAACCTCATTGCTGTTCTGATTGTGGGAAACGATTCTCATGTATAAGCAATCTTAAGAATCACACAAAAATTCATGCCGAAGGAAAGACCCATTGCTGCTGTGATTGTGGCAAACAATTTTCACGGTTAAGCAATCTTGAGAGCCATTCAAGAACTCACACTGGTGCAAAGCCTCACTGCTGCCCTGAGTGTGGAAAGCGATTTTCACAAATAAGCAATCTTCAAAGTCACATAAGAATCCATACCGGTGAGAAACCTCATTGCTGTCCTGAATGTGGTAAAAAATTTTCACGCATTAGCAATCTTCAAACCCACTCAAGAACTCACACAGGGGAAAAACCATATTGTTGTCCTCAGTGTGGTAAAAGGTTTTCGCAAATTAGCAATCTTCAGAGCCACTTAAAAATACATACTGGAGAGAGGCCTCATGGCTGCTCGCAATGTGGAAAGAGGTTTTTACACATAAGCCATCTGCAAAGTCACATCAGAATTCACACTGGGGAGAAACCTCATTGCTGTCCGGTATGTGGCAAACGATTCTCACACAGCAATTCACTTCAGAGTCACATAAGGATTCACACTGGAGAGAAGCCACACTCTTGCTCTGAATGTGGAAAACAATTTTCAGTCCTGGGCAATTTTCAGATACACCAAAGAATTCATACGGGAGAGAAGCCATACTGCTGTTCTGAATGTGGTAAGCGCTTCATAGACAGTAGCAGTCTCCGAAAGCACACAAGAATACATACTGGCGAGAAGCCGTATTGTTGTTCTGAATGTGGGAAACGATTCTCACAGATAAGGAGCCTTCATACCCACAAACGCGTTCATAGTGAAGAGGAGCTGCATGACACATGCCAATATCCAGTGACAGGAAAATTAATGCAATAAAGAGGGATGTACTGACAAAAAGAAGGCTCTGATAATCACGGAAATACACTTTGACAAAGCTGGAATGGCTGAGGTGTCAGCGCTCTCTGTCTACGCAATGTAAAGAATGAGAGACAAGAGAGCAGCAGGTGCTTCAGACTATAAATAAGCCATATGTCCAAGAAAAGAATTAATAATGGTTAGTAGTTTAACTAATTAATGACTACTTGCAGCCTCATCTTGAACTTTGATTAATCTTTTGCCTAATACCAAGCACAATGCAAATAATGCACAGAACACTGAAATGATAATCTAATGCAAGAAAGTGCAATCAAGTTTATATAAGGCGTATTTATGCCGTGACAGAGTTCAAAGCAGACTGAAATGGAAGTAACACGCTGCTGCATTGAATGTGGCAAACACTTTCTATCAGTACACATTTTTCAAAGGAAAGGGGACACACACATGGGGTTGAGAGGAGAACAGCGATCACTGACCTAAATAAGGTAACTAATAGCACTGTAGTTAGAATCATTAAAGAGTTAAAGCAGAAGGCTAGAAAACCACCCAAGAAGTCATAAGCTGTATAAAGCAAGGAAAAGCGAAAAGATCTCCAATGATGAGAGGGGAAGGGAAGCTTTATGGTGCTGTGTGGCTGTGGCTATCAAGGCATCAGCAGTTAGAAAATGCCTGGCGTAACATTCGGGTGAGTTCAGGGAGTTTTCATTTCATGATAGATAATTCCTGCCTTGAGAAAGTTAGATATCTGAAATTCAGTTTCTCTTTGTCTGGCACTCTTCAAAGACTTCACACGCCAAACTGGTTTATAAATGATTACAACTTTAAAAGTTGCACAGGATTCAAACATCAAGGGAAAAAGAATCCCGGTTACTGGGGGCAAAGCAAGCGCAAAACAAGTGACACGAGTGCCAGGTCTCGGTCCGTCCCATCTTGACAAATCCCATAAAGGAGCCCTGATGGAAATTTGAGCCTCTATGCATACTTCAGCCCAATTTAGATATTCATGTAAACTTTCACCCTTGTTCTACTTAAGCTGATGAGTAAATCATTTGAGTTTTCACACTCGCTTTGCTTGACTTGAACCCTTGTTGCACTCCGCCTTGACTGTAAATTGTCCACTTCATGCTTACTCAGCCCTCACTTAACCCGATACTGCACTCAGTGGCACAAAGTAACATTTACCAGGACTGCTGTACGAGAGATCAGTAAGCACAACGAAATTGAAGAACAGTGCTCTAAGTTAATAAAGGAGAAATGAACACTGTACACATTCATATCGGCCCACCCTAGTCTGACATCGATCAACTCTTAACACTAGAATTACCAGAGACTACAAAAAAACTCGTAGATCCGTCCCACCTTAAATCGCTTTGCACCTCTCCATCAGTGTCTTTTGTCCTTTAAATGTGTGGATAAACAGCAAACAGCAAGCAACCTGCTATCACATCCCCCACCCCACAGTTTTCTCAGCTCACGTCTGTTTACCTGTGTGTCAGTTGCTTAGAGTCGTTTAGAGTGAGAAGTCAAGAAAAATGACACCTTTTATAAATACTATATCGTTATTTGGAACACTTGCATTTCATGTGTGTTCCGTGTCTACAACAATCTATGTAAACGCATCGTTAAAACAGAAACGTTTTTCATGTTTTAGTAGTAATTGAAAAAATGTAGACATGAAGTTTATAATGTGTGAAGCCTGAAATCCAAATATCAAAGAAACACTTTCACAAAATGTATAAATATAACAGAACAAGTGCGCTTTTATTCAAAAATATAACTACAGAAAAAGAACCCGCGTTAGGGTGCGACATCGACACGCATTTGCTATGACCGGTTCAGTGGCACAGCGGGATCAACTGTTGACTGGTAATCAAAACCTCATGGGTTCAATCCCCGATGAGTCCATTTTGAGAAGTCAGCTGCTTTTACTATTTTAGAATAAAAACATACATTTAATTTTAGTCTGTAACAGCCGGTGTAAATGTATGATACTTGTAAAGGTTAGCTTTGTTTTTTTTTTTATTCAGTTTCATTCTCTCAGTCGCGTTCACGATCCTACCCATTCCCCATCTGACACTGCTGTTTTCACATAAAGATGTGCTATAGTTCTGTACTCTGTAGGTAGTAAGTAAATCACACTCAATCGGGCTTTTATATAAGTAACATATAAATGTTGATGTACAAAGTATAACAAAACAAGTGCACTTTTATTCAAGACTATAACCGAAGAAAAAAGAGACTCACAAGCACACTGCAGAGCTTCCTGTGTTTGAGCGACACGGGCATGCTCAAAAAATACACATTTAATGCCATGAAAAGTGCACGCAGACACTTCAGTTCGCAAGCATTGGTACGAGAATGCAGTCAGACTTCTTTTTATGGCACATACGTCATCCAGATGTTATTTATTTGGACTTATTTACTTACGGACGCCGACGGAGAGGTGAGAAGCGATTTAAGGTGGGATGGATCTACGAGTTTTTTTCGTAGACTCTGGTAATTCTCCTCCTTTACACAAACTTACCAACTGATTGTTAAACTATTCCAGTTTTCACACTTACTTTACCAGCCTTTACAAATCCATGCACACTCTGTTCCTTGATTTGACTGTAAAGTCTTAACTCTGCACTTGATTAGCACTGACTTACTTGTTTTCTTAACTATAACCCTTGCCTTCCTCCAATTTACTGTTAAGCAATTCCACTTTTCACTCTTAATCTTCCTAATGTAGACATTCATTCAATGCTGTCCTTTATTTGACTTCAGTTGGCTGTAAACTCAATAATTTACACTTGATTAACGCTGATTTATTTGTTCACTTAACTCTAACTCTTGTTTTATTCCAATTGATGGTCAAATTCACCCTAACATACTCATTCGCTTTACCCGAACCCTAAGAGCATAAAGCACACTTGGCAACAACCTCAAATGGTGCAATGTGTGCCTTAATGTGTTACTCCTTCTACATTTAAATGTTGGGTTAGAATTTACATTACTATCCATTTTTATTTCTACTACCACCCCAATCCTCGACTAGCCTACTCGTATGCCTCCTCAATACATTGGTGCCACTCCGGTTCAGATGTAACCCGTCACAGTCTAACAGGTCCCATCTGTTCCAAAAGGAGTCCCAATGCCCCTATACCCTTCTACCCCGCACCAAGATTTGAGCCACACGTTAAGCCTTCTAATCTCCTCAGTCTTACCTGGACTGGCACGCGGCACAGGTAGAATTTCAGAGATGACTACCTTGTCAGTTCTGCTCCTCAGCTTGGCACCCACCTCTTTGAATTTGAATTGCAGAACTGACAGACTAGCCTTATGTTATTTGTTCCTCCATGACACCAACCACTCATCCACCCTTCCCAATTCAGTGAGTTAAGTGACCAAAGTGTCCATTGGGAAATGATACCTTCATGGATATTAAAACAAGAGGTCAGGTTTGGTGGAGACCAGGGGCCTCATTTATAAATTGTGCCTACGCACAACAATGTTGTGCAAGAACGTTTCCATATCCAAATCGCGATGTATCAAACCTAAACTTGACGTAAAGCCACGCATTTTCCCACGGCAACTCATACCCTGGCGTATGCAAGTTCTGCACTCGGTTTTGCAGACTGGTAGCACCCATCGTCAAAGCAGTGCTACTGTTTCAGTGTGGTTACCCTTTCTTTTTTAGAACCACATCCCTGACGCGGCTTTATGAATACACTAAAATTAACCACATATTGTTTATTACTTAAAGGCATCTGATTGTAATTAACCTGTAACAATATAATGGTCCACAGAATGGCCAAATGTTTCTCAATACCATAACTGCTTTAGCGTTGTTACCCTCACTGCACCTTCTTCTTCTTCTTCTTCTTCTTCTTCTTTCAGTTGCTCCCGTTAGGTGTTGCCACAGCGGATCATCTTTTTCCATATTACTCTCAGTGCACCACTCGGAGTATTTATATCACTGTATCTGAGTGTGAATCACAGCAGCAGCTGATCGGAAAGAGAATTATCAGGATACGCTGCCTCAGCCATGCTGTCGATTGAACTGCTCTCATACGACTAACACTTCAGAGCCTTTGCTGTACGGACCTCGCGGTTCACAAACAGTTTCATCTCAAGAACTTTAAGCGCACTCAGTCAGTCCATCAAGTGTTCCTTCTAGAACTGTCTGGACTTATAAGTACGAGGTGTGGCAGAAAAGTAATGAGACGGGCAACACTGCAAGTGATCTGGCAACGCTGCGCTGTTGTCCTTGATAGAGCACGTGTATCAGTACCCTCCCATAGCTCAGTGCGAGTGTCAACTCCTTCCGTTAACTACGTGATTTTTGTGACTGCTATTAGCGAAGTTGTGTTTGTGGTTGTGCGTCACGCAAAATGGAACAGCAGAATTTGGAGCAAAGTTGTGCCATTAAACGGCAAGTGTGACGTTTGAAAAGTTAAAACAGGCCTATGGGGAACGTTCTTTATCCCGAGCTCAAGTTTTTCGTTGGCACAAATCATTTTTGGAAGGCAGAAAACACATTGAAGATGAAGACCGTTCAGGGAGGACTTCAACTTCGAAAACCAATGAAAACATCGAACGTGTGAACACTCTTGTGAGATCAGACCGTCGTTTAATATTAAGAATGTTGAGTGAACAATTAAATTTGAACAGATTTACCGTTCATCAGATTTTGACAGAACATTTGCACACGCAAAAGGTCTGTGCCAAAATGGTGCCGAAAAACTGCCCTCTCCATAACAGAATTTTTGACCTCAAAAGGCATTCCTGTGGTTCCCCAGCCCCCTTATTCACTTGACCTCAGTCCGTGTGACCTAAACTGAAAAATGTCCTCAAAGGACATCATTTCGGGACTTTAGAAAACATCCAAAAAAAGTGTAACGGACATGCTGAAGACCATACCGGTTGAAGACTTCCAGCACTGCTACCAACAGTGGGAACAACGTCTCCATCGGTGTGCAGCTGCCCAAGGGAACTACTTTGAAGGGGATAACATTGATGTTTGAAAAAAAATAAAAACTTTGGTAAATAAAAAATCAGTCTCATTACTTTTCTGCCACACCTCGTACAATCACCTCACTGTAAACTTGAGATACAGTTATAATATTACCCAACCTGCGCCACTTTATAAAGCACGTAATTACATATGATGATGATATTATTTATAAGATGAAATGCAGCAAAATATTTTTATTATATTATACAGATAAAACTTTAACTTCATTTAAATAATCTAGATTATTAATAAATAAACATTTGAGAACACGGTGGACAGCGCTAGCGAGGATCGGGCGCTCCGTTCACAGTTTGTTCCTGCCTCGCGCTGTATTCTTGCAGGTGCTGACACGACACTAGAAGGATAGACAGATAGAATAATTAAACACGTACCACAAAGATATTTCAATGTTCCTTAAAAGTTTTGATGAATCAGCGTTCTAAGCTTACAGATGGATTAACGTCTATTACAGAGCTGATTGTGTGGCGATTGGGTATTTGGAAGGACAGGAATTGGAGTTTAGTACGTTTGAAAGAGACAGGACTGCTACAATAAAGTATATCATTGAAGGTCGCGAACGGCGCAGCAAGCATCTTGCGTGAGACTTGAACAATCACTGCGCCGCCATGTTCCCGTGTTTAATAAGGTGCTTTAACTCCTATCATCATGAAAATGATATGACGTATACATCTCAGTATTTTAATTATTCAGAGAGCTGTAATATCACGAATGTAATGGATTCTGTGTCCTGTCGGAGGAAGAGAAAGCCCGTTTAAGAAGCACGTAGTGATTCACACACATAGAGCACATAGAAGAACAAATGCAAAACAAAACATTTAACGTGCTACTTTAATTACGATGTGATTTGAGAAACTAGTAAATTAAACGATTTTAAGATGACATTTATGATGTTCTACTTTAATGACAAAATAAACTACGTGATTAAAGTGGAAATGTCGAGATTAAAGTTGACATTTCGTGCTTTTATTCCCACTGTGTACCTATTTTGTTTTTTTTTTCTCTGTACCCTAACAAGCTTTCATGTGACACTCAAATGGTGGGCTACGACTCCCCTTTTCACGGCGACTTTGATATCTGACAACTTTGTTTTTTATTTTGGGCACTGTGCGACTTTGTGAAGTTGAGCTTTCGAGTTTCTCCGACACGCTACGTCACTCGATCAACTTCCTTTTCTTGTTTATTCCACTGTTTAAACCAACAAATAGTATGTTTTTCTTTGCCTCCACTTGTTTTTCGCTGAAATTCTTCTATTTACCCCCGTGCTTTTGCCATTTCACAGAATACTGAGCTTAAGGGCTATTTATATTGATTTGCATATTCAAAGAGACATAATTCTGGGAGGATTTGGGGCGGGACAGCAGGCGCGTGCACGTGTGTTACTTTTCACGCTGACTGGGAATTATGGAGCGGAAGAACGCGGAAGTTGGCGAACACACAGATTTATGCATCTGGATTTTTTTGTGCATAAGCACATCTCCGCTTTTGTCCGTACACCATGTTAGAGTGTGAATTCTATGCACGGCGCTATGCATGAGGCCCCAGGTGACAGTTTCCCAGCTCTGTACCGATGTTTTATTCATTCCCATTTTTACAGTTACTGCTCTCAAGATAAGCCATTTTACTTTTCTAAATGTGGCTCAGGATATTCAGAGGCATAAAGGAGCAGCAGCAACTTAAAATGAAGTCAAGCCTGAGATCATCTGTGCGGTCGTGGCCAAACGTTTGGAGAATGATTCAAATATTCATTTTCACAAAGTGTGCTGCCTCCATTTTTATAAGGTCAATTTGCATCGACTCCAGAATGTTCTGAAGAGCCATCAGATGGATTGCAGTTAAGTCCCTATTTGCCGTGAAAATGAACTTCATCCCAAACATAAAAACACTGCATGTCAGCCCTGCCACCAATGGGCCCGCTGACGTCATTTCAGTGACACAGGTGAGAGTGACGAGGACAAGGCTGGAAGTCACTCTGTCATGCTGATTGAGTTACAATAGAGAGGTGAAGAAGGCTTCAGGGAGCCCAAGAAAGTCCAGCAAGTGCCAGGAGCGTCTCCTAAAGTGGATTCAGCTGTGGGCACCGCCAGTGGGAGTGAGGCAAAGACTTTTGGAGGATGGCCTGGTGGATGTCAAGAAGGGCAACAATGAAGCCAAGAAAGCCATCAGGGACAGAGTGATATTCTGAGATTGGACTGCTGGGTTCATGACATTGTCTCTAATGAATCCCCTATCCGATTGTTTGAGAAGAAAAGGTGAGCGGTGCTACCATCAGTCTTGTGTCAAGCCAACAGTAAAGCCTCCTGAGACCATTCATGTCACGTGGGGTTGCTGCTCACTCAGAATTTGGCCTAAGATCACAGCCAGGAAGAATGAATCTTCCGAGAGCAACTTCTCCCAACCATCTGAGAACAGTTTGGTGACCAAGAATGAACAATCCAGCATGATGGAGCACTGGGCCATAAGGCAACTACGTGGCTCGGGGAACAAAATGTGAGGTCCACGGCCAGGAAACTCCCCATTGAGAACTTGTGGTCAATCCTCAAGAGGTGGGGGGCAAGTGGAAAAACAAAAACCCACCAATCCTGATTCTGCAAGAATGGGCAGCTGCCATCAGTCAGGATTTGGCCCAGAAGTTGATTGACAGACAGCCTGCCAGGACATATTTCAGAGGCCTTGAAAACGGGCCAACACTGCAAATATGGACTCTGCGCATAAACTTCATGTCATTGTCAATAAAGGCCTTTGAAACTTTTGAACTGCTTGTAATTCTACTTCAGTACACCAGAGAAATGTCTAAAAACACTGAACTAGCAAACATTGTGAAAACCAACACTTGAGTCAATCTCACAGCTCTTGGCCACAACTGTAGTTGGAGCCAAATATAAGGACACATTTTGAAGTGTCTGTCCCAATTCAGTCCGTGCAAAGCTTTTTGCAATTAGAACATTACAAAACTTGGGACGGGTTTGGGCCGTTCAGCTCATCAAAACTTGTCGGTCCCCTCCACCTCATTTTGATGTTCCGATATGACAGTTCAGATCATATGCCGGTCCTCTCCACCTCTTCCTATATGACGGTTCAGATCACAGCCCTAAGGACGCGGAGAAAGTGCAAGTTTGGCCCCCATGCTTATGTTTGTTTAAGCCAAACCAAAGAAATGCGTTGTGTCTGTTCATCCAAAAATGCCTAACAGTGCATAATCAAAGCTGTCCGGTCATATTTTTACACTTTATATACACAGCACAAGTCACACACCGAGTAAATATAATGTTTATGTCAATTGCAGTTGAAGTAATCAGCAATAAAGTGGTTGACATTCTTACCTTTCATTTCAAGTTGATTTATTTATTTTTAGATTTTTATTTTTTAATTATTTGTTTATGAGGGCGACACAGTGGGGCAGTGGGTAGCACTGCTGCCTCGCAGTTAGGAGACCTGTGGGTTCGCTTCCCGGGTCCTCCCTGCGTGGAGTTTGTATGTTCTCCCCATGTCTGCGTAGATTCCCTCCCAGAGTCCAAAGACATGTAGGTTAGGTACATTGGTGATTCTAAACTGTGCTTGGTGTGCGTCTGCACCCTGCGGTGGGCCCTGTGTTGGCTGGGATTGGCTCCAGCAGACCTCCGTGACCCTGCGTTAGGATATAGTGGGTTGGATAATGGATGGATGTTTGTTTATGTCAGTGGGGGGTTTTCCAGTTCTGGAATTGCTTAAATCCTAATGACTTTATCCGGCAGGTGAGCAGGTTTCCATAGGATGTGTATTGACGATAAGCCATTTCAGAGGAAAGGTACGGCCGGCAAGCAAGCATCGCGAGCCTCTGCTCAGATGAACTTTGCATTTGTGAATTCCTCATTACATTTCTCCTCACAGGGACCGTCGTGTGTTTGGTTGGCTGTATGTCTCCTTCCACTGTCCTTGTATCCTGAATTTCTGTTGTTGTATGTCGTTTCTTCTGTCCCCGTGACTGTGACGCACTCCGGGTTGTAATTAAAACAATCCTTAAGCCTCCCTGCAGCGTCCTCTGGTGGCCCCCAGGGTAACCAGCAGGGCTGTATATGAAAACTCCACTGTCCATGATGCCCTGCTGGAATTTGGGGCACCTCAATGCTGCAGGAAGGGCTCCTTCTGGCGGCCTGGGGATATTGGCCGGGATGACTGGCCTGTCATAACAACAACAACAACAACAACATTTATTTATATAGCACATATTCATACAAGCAGTAGCTCAAAGTGCTTTACATAATAAAGAATAGAAAAATAAAAGACAATAATAAGAAAGGGCACATAGCAAAATAAACCAACATTAATTAACATCGAATAAGAGTAAGGTTCAATGGCCAGAGGGGACAGACAAAACAAAAAAACTCCAGACGGCTGGAGAAAAAATAAAATCTGTAGGGATTCCAGACCATGAGACCACCCATTCCCCTCTGGGCATTCTATCTAACATAAATCAAACAGTCCTCTTTGGATTTAGGATTCTCACGGAAGGACTTGATGATGATGATGGTCACGTAGACTTCTGCCTTTTAATCCATCCATCATTGTTGGAGCATCATGAAGCTTTGAGTAGGTGGAGGTTGCGCAGGGTAAGGCATTATAATGTGTCCTTTTGTGCTTTGTGTGTTTTTATTTTTATTTTTTTATTTTTAATAAGAACACTCACTTTCTGTCTTCAGTTTTCATTAGCATTTGTTTAGCAGGAGACCTTATAGCAGAGCTACGTTTCCCTAAATCGATGCTTAATATTAGCAATAACGCGTAACTTGAAATTGCACGCAGTTTTCTATGTTCCGATCAAATCAGCTTTTAGGGTCCCTCTAGTGGCAACATTAGGTACTGTTTTATTTTGTCAAGCCCTTTTATTTGTCTTGGTAAAAATATAATCTGTACTTATTTTGTTTCTATTATTAGT
This sequence comes from Polypterus senegalus, assembly GCF_016835505.1. Lineage (NCBI taxonomy): Eukaryota > Metazoa > Chordata > Cladistia > Polypteriformes > Polypteridae > Polypterus > Polypterus senegalus. The sequence continues at coordinate 239,105,807 of NC_053157.1, read as the reverse complement.
ATATACATTGAGTTTTAGTTGTTCCTGTTGTAATTTACATACAAACACACACACACACACACACACACACACATATATATATATATATATATATATATATATATATATATATATATATATATATATATATATATATATATATATATATATATATATATATATATATATATATAATCTGTAGGGATTCCAGACCATTAGACCGCCCAGTCCCCTGTATACCACACATATACAGGTATATGTGTGTGTGTGTGTGTGTTCATTTCCGAACGGCTGGGGTGCTTTCCATGAAACTTTGTAGACATGTTTCTCAGTAATCGACTGAAAATACTGTAGAGTGAAATCAACCCTATAACCCACCCCCTTTTGGGTAGGGTAGTGGTGGTGGGGTGATCTTGCTGTCTTGTAATGCGTGTTATCATCCACTGGGCACTCAGAATGACCACCAGAGGGCGAACTGGAGACGACTGACTGCTTTCTTTGTTTTCAGCGCCACCGCACCCCTGTTGCTTTTGAAATTAAATAGAGTTGGGTTCCGAGAGTCCTGAAGGAAACCCACACAGACACGGGGAGAACATGCAAACTCAATGCAGGGAGGACCTGGGAAGCGAACCTAACTGCGGCAGAGCTACCCACTGAGCCACTGTGCCGCCATGTCAGAGAGTCAACTGGATGATAACAAACACACAAGACTCTAAGACAAGCACATTAGTGAGTCTTCATCGCTTGTTAATTTATTTTTATTTTTAAAGTTATGGGTTTTTTTAAGTTATATTTTTTCAAACAATTAAAAAAACAGTTTATTTTCTTCCCGGCCAATGCTGGGTATTTCAGCTAGTATATATATATATATACTCTGGGAGATTCACACGAAAGAGACTCCCAATATTTTGTTGTAACTCCTGTTAGAAGGAAGCAATCTGAACCAATAAAAATCTGGTCTAGTTCTTGACGTAGTTGTTAATCAATTGCATAATATGCAATGCTGGAAGTGTTCTCCATTTTCTGCCAGACACATTTTGATGCGGTGCTCCATGTTCCTGAACGTATCGGCAAGCGCATCGTTGTGGGGGTAGCATCAATTTCACGTTGGATGTTTTCCTTCAAATCTTCCACAGTGTGAGGCTTGTTCCGATAGACTTATCCTTCGAGCAGAAGAAGTCCGGTGGGGTCAGATATGACAACCGTGGTGGCCAAAGCCCCTTTGAAATGACCCTGTTGCCAAAGAAGGACTCAGTTTCTGCCACGCTCCTTGTCCGATGTGTGACCCGCTGCCGCATCTTGCCGGAAGTAACCTTCTGTGAACTCAGCGCTCATCCAGTTGATTCTGTCCATCACTTAAACAAATTGGTGAGCCGATAGGTTCGCACCCTGATGACGTGCTGCTCAAAACGGCACACCATCATCCTGATGAGAAGTCGAGTGACTGAGTGATGGGGTACGGGTGGTAGGCACCTAGAAGTTGCAAATGGAGGTTAAAGGTTGTGACGGCTGTCCGGCGCCTATCTCATCGCTCCGACGAAGGGGCATCCATAAGCTTGAAGCTCCATATACTGTACTGAGGAGCACATTGCATGTTGCTCTGTCCTAGCGAGAGTTATTACAGAATATTCAGGGCCTCTTTCGAGTGAATCTCCCAGAGTGTATAAATGAGTATATGAAAATGAAATGGCAAATGGGGATGATTTCATTTTCATTGTAAATTTTGCCTCATTCTTGCGGGCAGACTTTGAAAATGAAATTACAAAAGAGAGATTGCATTTTAATTTTATCATTTTCATTTTTTACAGGAAAAACTTCCCATACTGCATTGCTTAACTCTTCAAAGAAACGGGATTTGCAGATTGCTTTTCAATAATTCGGTAACACTTTATTTTAGGTACTGCAAAAATGCTTCTGTTACTCATTTATTCTTATGTAACAAGACCTTAACGTACGCTTCTTTGGGTCTTCATAAGACTTACAAACCATCAGAAAAGTGTTTATTCATCTCTGCAATATGACCTTCTAAAAAACCTTAACTTTGTAATGGTCTCAGTTGGCTTAAGACAAATTGCTCTTGAAATGACATATTCTCTATAAGACTCGTGAACCCCTCATATTAACAAGTAATTTTGCCATCATGTCAATATGTCACACGGCCCAGATATGAATAACATAACAACTGATGTTTCAAAAGTGGTATAAATACCCAAAGACGTGTATGTTAAGGTCTTGTTACATAAGAAACATTGAGTTAACAGATGCATTTTTGCAATGCCGATACTAAAGTGCTACCATTAATTCTCACTTTGGACAGTAGATGGCAGTAGAGCACCAGTTTGGCTTTTTTTTTTTTAATACCAGGCGTGTCGCGCCTTGATGACGTATTCTGTTTTCAAGCTGCCGACGGCTCCGACTGTCCTACCAGACACATGGCTGGACTTTCTTCAGAGGCGACAGTGAGCAGAAGCTGAAAAGAGAACGAGAAGAGAAGGAGAGGCGGTGAGCAACAGGGATCGGTCGGGTGGTCGGGATTCCCAAGTGGGATCGGAGCAACGAATACCGAGCTTCCTCTTGATTGTATGGGAGTTTAGGGAGACACGATTTGGTCGCTGTTGATTTGTTACTGATACACACAGTACTGTACATTAGTACTGCGATGGACTGATATGGTGATGTGTTAGGAACGAAAGGATTGAAATGAAAATGATCAACCGACAGAGAAAGGCTGAATTCAAAGACACCCCAAACGGAAACAATGATGTGGGTGGCTCTGGGCGAGCGAGCGAGTCCATTTTGCCAACTCCAAATTGTACTCAGTAGTTTGTATCCCTCCCGCATACCTGCCAATGGCCTAATGAGACAACGGATGGGGTCTTGGGAGATCTCTTCCCAGATCTGGACCAGGGCATCACTGAGCTCCTGGACAGTCTGAGGTGTCAGGTGGACCGAAACATAATGTAACCCCCCCCCCCCATAGAAAAGGGATTCTATTGGGTTGAGGACATGTGAGTGAGCAGGGAAGGGCAATCAATGGTATCAATTCCTTGATTCTTCTCATCACGAGGCCAAGCATTGTCATGCACCAGGAGGAACCAGCATAGGGTCTGACAGCAGGGGGGAAAGATTTCATCCTGATACCTATTGGCAGTCAAGGTGCCCACCATTGTCTAGCCTGTAGAGGTCTGTGTGTCCCTCCATGGATATTCCTCCCTCCCCAGATATACCATCACTGACCCACCACCAAACTGGTCATGCTGAGCGATGTCACAGGCAGCATAACATTCTCCACGGCTTCTCCAGACCCTTTCACGTCTGTCACATGTGCTCAGGGTGAATCTCATCTGTGAAAAGCACAGGGTTCCCGCCAGTGGTGGACCTGCCAATTCTGGTATTCTATGGCACATGCCAATTGAGCTCCACGGTGCCCACTAGAGGATGTCGGACCCTCAGGCCACCCTCATGAAGTCTGTTTCTGATTGTTTACTCAGGGACATTCACACCAGTGGCTAGCTGGTGGTCATTTTGTAGGCTCTGGCAGTGCCCATCCTGTTCCTCCTTACACAAAGCAGTAGATAGCGGTGTGTCCTGCTGATGGGTTAAGGACCTTCTACGAGGGGCCCTGTCCAGTTCTCGTAGAGTAACTGCCTGTCTGTCTCCTGGAATCTCCTCCATGTCCTTGAGACTGTGCTGGGAGACACAGCAAACCTTCTGGCAATGACACGTATTGATGTGCCTGCCATCCTGGAGAAGATGGACTACCTTTGCCACAAAACTTTGTAGGGTCCAGGTATGGCCTCATGCTACCAGTAGTGACACTGACCATAGCCAAATGTGAAATGAGTGACAAAACAGAAGAGGAGGGAAAAATGTCAGTGACCTCCCTCCACCTGTTAAACCATTCATTCCTGTTTTCGCCGTCGTCTCATCATGGCCCCCCTAGTGCACCAAAGAAGCTGAAACTGAAGAGCAAGCCCCTCTGGAACTTAGCTGACCAGATCAATAGCCCTCAAGTGTCACTGACTTGATACTAGGCTCTAATTCAAAAGGGGTCCTTTCATTTTTTCAGCAATATATATATATATATATATATCTTTTTAAAAAGATTTGTTTATTCTCCTGTAAGCTTTTCTCCTTTCCCTGTGTTTCCTTTTGTCTCAATCAGCTGCACTTCGTCTCATTTAGGCTTTCACTCCAAATCTGCTGAGAGCGTCTTAGCCTAACATAGCAGATTCCTTGCCTTTCAAACTGCTCATAGTGTCTGAGTTGGTAGTTTTCTTTGTTTGGTAAAAGCTAAAAGTTAAACATGCTCAAGATATTTTCAATGACTTTCTAAAGTAATTCTATCACTTTTATTTTTATAGAGAGGTTGTGAGAAACGCTTCTTGGAAGAGAAAAGCAGCAACTTGAAGGGGGAGAGAGAAAAGTTTAACACGGAGCATGGCCTCAGTCAAAGAGGATGACATGGATCAACGACTGGCACGCATTAAACAAGAGGTTTGTGTGCCGGAAGAGTTGTGTGTGAAGCTGGAAGAAGGTGAAGGGAGAATTTCAGCTTTTAAAGAGGAGGAGTGCAAGGAGGAGACTGTTGAGATAAAAGTGGAGCACTCGGGAGATTCCCCAGTGAGTCTTGAATTGCAAAAGCATGAAACTAGGAACATTTTTAAGCAAGAGGATTGTGAAGAATCTCATTCCACTTCTCCGCCCAGGGTCACTAATATGGGACAACTGGGTAACCAGCAGATTTCTATAGCAATAAAATCTGAGTTTTCAGAGTTTAAAGGAAATGGGAGAGCAGGAGAAGAGCAGTGGTCATCTGGGAGCCTGGAAATAAGTAAGTAATGCGGTCAAACTTAAAAGAAAATGAAACTGAGAACATGTAGAAATTCGAACGGTGATCATCTCGATGTTTAGTAGGAGGAAATAACAGTGGGGGACACATGTCTGATGTCAAGTCTACTACAAAATCGGTAGATGTCTGTCATTTTCTAACGCTGTGCTAAGTGAAGCGTTTGCCACACAGATCCTCATTATTTGGAATGTGCTCAGGGATGCTTAAAATACTTAAAAGTCTGTCCAAAACCGATCCGTGTCGCCCATTAGAAATTGCTCAGGGCTGCCCCCCAGCTCTATTTCTCATCCTCACACAACTATAAGGAGAACCGCCCTAGCATGGTGACAAAGAAGGCTCCTATGAAATTCTTGGTTGCCTTGACCCGGAGTCACCTAATGGTGGTGGTGGTGGTGCTTGGAGGCTTACAGAGAAGAACCCTTGTTGATTGTGGTCCAGTTGGCATGGAGTTCTCCTTTAGTACCACTGGGTAAGCTCCTGCTGCTGCTGCATACCAGTCAATGCTTCCGAGTTCAGTGTCAGCCTTTCTGTGTGTGGTGATGAAATTTGAAGGGGTTGGGGGGTGGGCACTGAGCAATTTCTCACCAATCAGAGCCCCCATTACAGTTTGTTCTGTATGTGTCTGTGACTTTAAGTTTGGACCCCTTCAGTTTTTTGCATTTTGTTAGAGATCGGCTTACATTTTCACATTTTCTTTTCCTCTTCAAAGTTAAAACAAGACTTTTAGGAACTTGTACAAATTTATTAAAAACTAGCCGACCCGCGGCGTAATATACACTGCATAATTATTCATTAATGGGTGAACACTTCCTGAAAGGCACAGTTCAGCAATCCCCTATTCAGTATCACGACAGGGCGGCGGACATCACTCCGGCAGAAGCTTGCGGGGACAAACAAAGATGGCAGCAATGAGAGAGACCAGTTAGCAAAGCAAAGTAGCCAGAGCCGAAAAGAACAATGAAAAGTCAACATGGCTCAGAGGTGCATGAGGACTGTCGCAGAGACCAAAGCGACTGAGGATGTGTTTGGTGAGGTGTTGGGGGCGGGCACATGAGAAGGCAGTGCGCATGCCACAAGAGCGAGGGTTAGAGTTGGTGGGTGGGGCTCTGTCATGCGTACCCCATGGTCGGGCGACTTGGTCGATTATATATATATATATATATATATATATAGATATATATAAATATATATATATATAAATAGATATATATATATATATATATATATATAAATAGATATATATATATATATATATATATATATATAGATATATATAAATAGATATATATATATATAGATATATATATATAGATATATATAGATATTAATAAAAAAAGATAACTGAAATATCCCATCAACGTAAGTATTTGGGCCCTTTACTAGGTACAAGGAGTTCTCTTGGTCTGACGTGGCAAGCTTCACAAACCAGGATTTCAGCATTTTCTGCCACCCTTCCCTGCAGATTCTCTCACAAGCTTGGTCAGGCTGGATGGGAGACTTTGGTGGACTTCAGGTCTCTCCAGAGATGTTCAGTTGGGTTCAAGTCCAGGGCATCTCCAAGACATTCTCAGAATTGTCCCCAAGCCACTCCTGTGTTTTCTTTGCTTTGTGACCATTCAGCCCCATTCTGAGGTCTTTTCATTATGGATATCTCTGGACTTTGCTCTGTTTGGCTTTCTCACATGCGGTGGAGAAATCTAGAAACTGCCATTTTTTTTTTTTTCAAAATTTTTAGTTTTTGGAGTTATTAGTTCTTTCTTTTGGTGTTATTAGGTCTTTCTTTTAGGTTAATAGTGGTGATGGCCAAATATGTCTTCATTCTGGTCATAGCACGATGGAAGGAGATGGTATGTACACCCAGCAAGAAATGAGGAAAAACATTGGATTACAATCACGTGATTTAAATGCTGTGACTGTGTGATTTAAATGGCAGGTGTTGTTGATTCGTGAAAAATAAAAAAGATTGTGTACTTGAAGCTCAGGAAAAATGTGACAGCATTTTCTCAAATTGCTGAAAACTTGAACATACAAGGTTTGTCCATAGTTGGTGAGCTTTCGCTCAGCCTTCACTAATCTCCCTGTCCTTAATGCAGCCAGCACTATGCTTCACTGTTGGCATGGTGTGGCACAGATGAGGATGTGGTTCCTGGTTTCTTCTAATCTTTCCTCTCACAGTCTGAGAGACCTTTGTGCAAAGTGCAAGCCAGACTTTTACTTGCCCTTCTGGCCATTCTGCCATAAAGTCCAGATTTGCGGAATGTTCCAGAGTTGATTGTCCTCCTGGAAGTTTCCCCCATCTCCACACAGGTTCTTTGGGGCCGAGTCAAAGTGACCATTGGGTTCTTGGTCACCCCCTCTTATCAAGGTTCCTTCCCACAAGGACTTCATTTGGCCAGATGGCCAGCATGAGGGAGAGCTGTGGTTCTTCCACATTTCTTCTATTTTACGAATCATGTTGGCCACCCCTGTTCTTGGGAAGGCGTAAACGCTGCAGGATCTGTGGCTCGATGCAATCCCGGCTCTAAGCTCTGCAGGCAGTACCTTCAAAATCACGGCTGGGTTTGTGCTCATCTTTGGTCTTTCTTGTCTGATCAGTTTAACCAAGTGAACTGAGCACAGGTGGACCCTAAACAAGGGGTAGGTTAGGTTGGGGTGGCAGTGATGATTCATAGAAATGGTGGGCACAGTGGACACAGTTCAAGTGTGATAGGCAGCATGTCTGAATACTTGTGTCAATGGGAAATTTCTGTTTTTCTTTCTTTTTTTTTAACTACATTTGCAAAAATCGCAAAAATCCCATTTTCACTTTGTCTTTCTGGGGTTTTGAGTGTTGATGAGGGGGAAAAATGAATTGAAATGACTTAGGCTGCCACATAGTGGATCTGAAAAGTCTTCAACTTCCTTCACTTTTTCACATTTTGTGTGTGTGTACATATATATATATATATGTATATATATATATATATATATATATATATATATATATATATATATATATATATATATATAATATGGTGGTCCAAATCTAATTATGCAGATCCAGATCATCTGGATTACTTTGATTTATGCGGGGACGATTCCAGTTCGGCGCAAATATAATTCTTCATGTCGTCAGTTCGCACACTTCTCGATGGTCCGGGATTTTTCGGGTGATTTTCTATGTAATAAACTTAATAAGTTATAGCCTAATGAAAATTGCATCATTAGATCTGGACCACCCTATATATGTATATGTGTGGGTTTGTAAGGAGCCAGTGAGGGAGCCATAGTGACAATGGACGTGGTTGGACTTGAACTTGAGTTTGTCGAAATCCTCACTTCATCATCTGAACTTCTGTCATCAGATCTCATTCATCCATGTTCTTAACCTGAAGTTGCTGGCAGCTTTGAAATCAACCTTTGAGAATGAATGCCAGTCCAATGCAGAACACACTGGCATACACAGCCACACCCAATCACACTTTAGGATTTGGGAGGGATCTGTAGAAATTTGACAGACCGAATGAGATCAAGCAAAGTTCAAACACACAATGGACAGATTAGAAATGGAACCTCAGCGGGAGGCAGCAACACTAACCAGCGTTTCACCTCTCTCTTTTTTTTTAGTATTTTATTTAACTATATACATTTGACTAAATTGCTTGTGTTATTTCAGATTTCCAGAAGAATGGCATCTGCTCCCCAGTTTCATTTGCTCAGACCTCTCCTCAGGAGAGACCACAGCAGAAACAGGATGAGAAGAAGAAGACATCAAGAAGAAAAAAAGAGAATTTGACAGCTGATTCTTTGCTGTGTAACCCTCTTCCCATCACCACTGATCAACAAGAGCATGAACATGTCAGAATCCACACCGGAGACGAGCCTTACTCCTGTTTTGAATGTGGCAAACGATTCTCACACATACACAATCTTCACACCCACGCGAGAATCCACACTGGAGAAAAACCTTACATCTGTTCTGAATGTGGCAAACGATTCTCCTATAACAGCAGTTTTCAGAAACACACAAGAATTCACACTGGGGAGAAACCTCATTGCTGTTCTCAATGTGGCAAAAGATTTTCCCAAAATAGCGATCTTCAGAAACATTCAAAAATTCACACTGGAGAGAAACCATTTTATTGCACTGAATGTGGGAAAAGATTCTTACAATTGTGCAATCTTCAACGCCACCTTAGAATTCACACTGGAGAAAAACCTCACTGTTGTTTGGAATGTGGCAAACAGTTTTCATACAGCAGTAGTCTTCGTAAACATGCTGGAATTCATACCGGAGAGAAACCTCATTGCTGTTCCGAATGTGGTAAAAGATTCTTACAATTGTGCCAACTTCAACGACACAACAGAATTCATACTGGAGAGAAACCCCATTGCTGTCCACAATGTGGGAAACGATTCTCACAAATAAATGGTCTTCACAGCCACACAAGGACCCACACTGGAGAAAAGCCGTATTGCTGTTCTGCATGTGGCAAGCATTTTTCTGATAGTAGTAGTCTCCAAAGACATACAAGAATTCACACCGGAGAAAAGCCCTATAGCTGCTCTGAATGTGGTAAAAGATTCTCTGACAGCGGCACTCTTCTGCAGCACACACGTAGCCACACTGGAGATCGACCCTATTGCTGCTCTGAATGTGGCAAAGGATTTTCACGAATTAGAAGCCTTCACAACCACTCAAAAAGCCACACCCGAGAGAATGCTCATTCTTGATCTGACTGTGGGAAAAGATTCTTACAAATATGCCTTCTACAACAGCACATCAGAATCCATACTGTATTCAAAAACTGTAGTGTTGTCCTGAATGTGGTAAACTATTCACTGACAGCAGTAGCATTCATACCCAGAAATAAATCCATACTGCTGAAAAATAAACTAATAATTGTTCTGAGGGTGGGAAGAATTTCTCAGAGAACAGCCACTTAAGAATCCAAACACAACATTAGAGAATGTCAAACTGAAATACGACAACATGTGAAATGAAATCGCTTGAATTATGCCAGTTTGTTTTGGGACCATTAGCGTTTGTTATATGGAAAATCCAAGCTCATGTAGAAGTCTTGCCGGGGATAATGCAAACATGACCGTCGTGGCCAAAAGTCCTGAGAATGACCCACGTGTTGGTGTCCACCACGGTTGCAGCTTCAGTGTTTTTAGATCTTTTTGTCAGATGTTTCTTTGGTATACTGACGTAGAATTAAGAATTTCAGAAGTTTCAAAGGCTTTTATTGACAATTCCTTGAAGTTTATGGGCATAGTCAATATGTGCAGTATTGGCTCTGCTTTCAGGGCTGCAGTTCATACCCAGTTGCAAAGGCAGCAACGGACAGGATGGGCTGGGTGCAAAACTGTGAGGTGTTTATTCAGAGTTTGGGGTGCAGTACAAGATAGCCTCCAATAAAATAAAAATGGTCATTAGACACGATCTTGTCAAGTGCAATCAATTGAATGAAAAATGGCAGAGGCTGATGTTCCCACAGCTAGAACCCCTGGCACAAAAATATATATTAATCACAGAGCAACCAAATCGGTCACACTTGGCCACCTCAGGCTTGTTCCAGGGTAATCATTGCCAGATTGTGAAGTATTCTCCTCCCTCACTAACACAGCAGTGCTCCTAGTCAAGGTAAATGGTGGTGAGGCCCTGTAGTAAGGACCTCTAGCTAGAGGATCCAAATACATCTGAGCAGCAGACTTCTTATACCGTTTTAATGCCCCCCACCCATCAGCATTCAACCACCATCTGCCCCATTCTCTCCCATCAACAGGGTCTTGACCTCAAACTGATCTTGCACCCCCCTTTTAAACTGGGAGAAAGAGGGGAAGTAACTAGAATTGTCTGCAGTGGCGACAGCGATTACCTAAACACAAGCAACCGCACAACACTCACACGTGGGGTTGGCCACCTTACCGTAATGGTGGACACAACAGGAAGTGCACTAAAAATAAAATTTACACTTAAAAAAAAAAAATAAATAAAAATAATAATAATAATAATAATAATAATAATAATAATAAATAAATCTCCACAAGCTTAAGAGGTGGTGAAAGTGCTGCCTAGAAGAGGGGCCACATATATTGGGGAGTAGCAGTGTTGTGAAGGGTGGGTTTAAGGGAATTCTCTACCCAAAAAAAAAACACATAAAGATCAAAAGCCCCCTAAAAACCAGTTACGACAATGGAAAGTTAACCAGGGCTTAATGATCATAGGGATACTGGAATGGAGGGCAACAATCAATTAAAATGTAACTGCAGACAGGACAGAAACAAAATGAGAAAACACAATGAAAGAGATCTAGAGGTGCATCTCAATAAATTAGATCAAAAAGTTACATTTCAGTAATTCAATTCAGAAAGTAAAACTCCTATATTCTTTAGCTTCATTACACACAATTTCAAGTGTTTATTTCTTTTCATTTTGCTGATTATAGCTTACAGGTAATGAAAACTCAAAATTCGGTATCTCAAAAATTTTGAATATAAGACCAACAAAATGAATTTGAATACAGCAGTGTTGGACTACTGAGAAGTCCGTTCATGTAGGCACTCAATACTTGGCCAAGGCTCCTTTGGCATGAATGACTGCATCAGTGCGGCGTGACATGGAGGTGATCATGCTGTGGCACTGCTGAGGTGTTATGGAAGCCCAGGATGCTTCAGCACATCTGCATTGTTGGCTCTGGTGTCTCTCATCTTCTTCATTGATGAGATCAAGGGGGTTTAGGTCAGGTGAGTTTGCTGGCTGATCAAGCCCAGTGATACACACCATGGTCATTAAACCGGCTATTGGTACTTTTGGCAGGTGCCAAGTCCTGCATCTCCATAAAGCTTGTCAGCAGAAGGAAGCATGAAGTGCTCCAAAATGTCCTGGTAGACATCCACCTGCACCGACTTGATTAAACACAGTGGATCAACACCAACAGATGACATGACTCCCCAAATCACGGACTGTGGAAGCCACACACTGGACCCTCAAGCAACTTGGATTCTGTGCCTCTCCACTTCTCCTCCAGCCTCTGGGACCTTGATATCCAAATGGATTGCAAAATTGACTTTCAAAGTGAATCTGACGTGTCACCTGCAGGTGTTGGTCCACTGTGTTTTATCTATCAAGTCCAAAGTCTGCACAGACATCTACCAGGAATTTGTTTTTAGAGATTTCATGCATCCCTTTGTGGACAAGCTTTATGGAGATGCAGGACTTGGCACATGACCACACTGCAGAAAGTGTCAATACCCGATTTAATAACCATGGCGTGTATCACTGGGCTTGATTGGCCAGCAAATATGCCTGACCTAAACCCCATACAGAGAATCTATCAAGAGGAAGAGGAGGGACACCAGAGCCAGCAATGCAGACGAGCTGAAGCATCCTGGGCTTCCATAACTCCTCAGCAGTGCCACAGGCTCATCGCCTCCATGCCACGCCACACTGATGCAGTCATTCATGCCAAAGGAGCCCCGACCAAGTATTGAGTGCCTACCTGGACAGACTTCTCAGTAGTCCAAAATTTCTGAATTCAAATTCATTTTGTTTTATTCGTCTCATTAACGGCAACTGTGCCTGTGGCCTTCCATTTCCTGATTCCATTCCTTACACTTGAAACTGACAGTTTAAACCTCTGAGATGGCCTTTTGTAGCCTTCCCCTAAACCAGGAGACTCAACAATCTTTGTTTTCAGATCTTTGGAGAGTTGCTTTGAGGATCCCATGCTGTCTGTCACTCTTCAGAGGAGAGTCAAAGGGAAGGAAGCACAACTTGCAGTTGACCACCTTAAATACCTTTGACCTCTCATGATTGGACACTCCTGTCTATGAAGTTCAAGGCTTAACGAGCTCATCCAACCAAGTGATCAGCATTGAGCAGTGACAGCCATTCAAATCAGCACAATGACAAGGGGACCCACATTTGTGCACAGCCAGTTTTTCACATTTGATTTAATTTCATACAACTAAATACGGCTTCACTAAAAATCTTTATTTGGAAACACCCCAGAAAGACATACCACTGTTATCTTTCTGGTTGAAAGTAAATTATTATGCCGGCTGAGAGGGGGTTTCCACAATTTCTCATCTGACTGTATGTGGGGCGGCCTCGCATTTAGGAGACCCGGGTTCGCTTCCCGGGTCCTCCCTGTGTGGAGTTGCATGTTCTCCCCCTGTCTGCGTGGGATTCCTCCCACAGTCCAAAGACATGCAGGTTGGGTGCATTGGCAATCCTAAATTGTCTCTTAGTGTGTGCCCTGTGGTTGGCTGGCGCCCTGCCCGGGGTTTGTTCCTGCCTTGCACCCTGTGCTGGCTGAGATTGGCTGCAGTAGACCCCCGTGACCCTGTTGGATAATGGATGGATATTAATTATGTTTTAGTGCTAATGACCGACAACAGAGATGCAGTCTGTACAGTTAATCAGCAGCTCTAGTCAGGGTGTGCTAAACTTAAGTAGTGAGTCTTCAGCCGGGGTTTGACAGTGGAGACCGAAGGGGCATCTCTAATAGTAGCAGGCAGACCACTGCACAGTTTACGGGTCCTGTAACTAAAAGCTTGACAGCCCCCTGTTATTTAATTAATCCTTGGAATCATAAGCAGACTGCCATTTTGAGATCTTAATGTGCTCTCAGGCTTGTAAGTCATGAAACGTTCAGATGAGTAAGCCGGACCTCGGCCATTTAATGCTTTATATGTTAAAAGGAGGATTTTGAAATCTGCCCTAAACTTTACCGGGAGTCAGTGTAAGGATTTAAGAACTGGAGTTATGTGTTTGTATTTTCTTGTTCTTGTAATAATTCATGCAGCAGCATTTTGGATTAATTGGAGGCTGTATAGAGAACAGTTTGAACATCAAGTGAGCTCCACATTGCGGTAGTCAATCCTACTAGAAATAAATGCAGGAATTAATTTCTCAGAATCCTACATATTTAGAAAACACCTTCATTTGATAATTTAGGTAACACCTTAACATTTTTTAGGATAAAAGAAACAAGATTTAGACGGATGGTCGCCAAGTCCCATCCTGGAGGACCACTGTGGCTGCAGGTTTTCATTCTAACCCTTTTTTTTATGAGTTGCCCTGCTTGTGCTGCTAATTAACTTATTGTGAATTGATTTTAATTGAATTGCTTTATTAAGATTTATTCCCCTTAATTTTTTCATCATTACTCTAAACTGCTTCATTTCTTTCCTTAAATGGCACCCAAACAGAAATGAAATGTGAAGTAAGGGAGCCAACAGAAAATCAACTAAGTCAGGGCATCAAAATCCAGCCAGTTTCACCCCAACCAGCTGCTAAATGAGGCGCCAATTCTTGTCATTAAAAAAACCCCGTTCTTTAACTCCGTGGCTTGTTGCTGCTCTCGCGGTGCATTAGTAGACATTTCCAAAAATGTTGACGATCTCTTTCTAAAAGCACTGGTCAAATGTTCTGGGGACCTGAGCAGATTGACATTCCTGAGACCTTCATCTTTCTTTATTTTCAGATCTTGAACTTTGGACACCAGTTGTTTTGGCTCATTTTGTATCTCGTTATTGTTTGGCTGATAATTAAAGAAGAAATAAATAAAAAAAAAAAAAATGAAGGGTGTCTGAGTCTTCAAGAGCAAGTCAATTAAAATTAGTTCAAAAGAAGTTAATTAGCAGCAAAACAGGCCTCTCATTAAGAAAAGGGTTAGAATGAAAACCTGCAGCTATGGTGGCCCTTCAGGACTGGAGTTGGAGACCCCTGATTTAGACAACGCTGTAATGTGCTCTTTGAATGACATGCTAGAATCAAAGATAACTCCTAGATTGAGGGCTGATGGGGCGGCACGGTGGCGCAGTGGGTAGCGCTGCTGCCTCGCAGTTAAGAGACCCAGGGTCGCTTCCTGGGTCCTCCCTATGTGGAGTTTGCATGTTCTCCCCGGGTCTGCGTGGGTTTCCTCCCACAGTCCAAAGACATGCAGGTGAGGTGCATTGGCGATTCTAAATTGTCACTAATGTGAATTTCCCCTTGGGATTAATAAAGTATCTATCTATCTATCCATCTAATGTGGGCTTGGTGTGTGTGTGCACACCCTGCGGTGGACTGGCACCCTGCCCTGGGTTTGTTTCCTGCCTTGTGCCCATTGTTGGCTGGGATTGGCTCCGGCAGACCCCCGTGACCCTGTAGTTAGGATATAGTGGGTTGGATAATGGATGGATGGATTGAGGGCTGATTCAGTAAAATTAATGGTGCTTCTAAATGATGACCAAATATTGCTGAGATCAGCGTCATTCCCTCCAATGATTAACATCTTTGCTTGATCAGTGTTTAAAGAAAGGTATTTCTCATCCATCAACTCCTTTAATTCACTAACACAACTAATTAAAGACAGCATCGGAGAAACTTCATTTGGTCTAAAAGAAAGTTAGAACTGGGTGTCATCTGCGTATGAGTGAAAATTAAAATGATGTTTTCTAATGAGAGAAGCATGTAAAGTGAAAACAGTAAAGGCCCTAGTACTGAGCCCTGCGGGGCACCATATTGAACTTCTGTGTATAATGATACAGTCCTGTCAGCACATTTCTGTACGTCACGGAATCAATTTGATAAATAAGAACTAAACCTGGTCAGGATGGTAGTGCCAGCCTGAGCCTGCATTGCCAGTGCCAGTCACAATTTCAAAATCACTCGATCGGCTTATTGTTGCACCCCTCAAAAGCACAACTGAAAGAGCTTCAACAATTTTGGAAAACATGCTACTGCGCTGTGACGTAGTTATGTGAAGAGCACCGGCATGAGCTGAAGCGTCTGTCGAATTCAGCTGAAGATGTCGGAATTACGTAGAGTCGTCGAGCGATGTCTGGTAACACAGGAAGCGTCTTGCATTGAAGACGCCACCGCCGCGGTGACTCAAAGTGATCAGACGCAGAAGCTGCAGATTGAGGGCTCCTAAATTGTGCCATGGTCTGCCTGCTACTATAAGAGATGCCCCTTCGGTCTCGGCTTGCAAATCCCGGCCTAAGACTCGCTACTTAAGTTTAGCACACCCTGACTAGAGCTGCTGATTAACTGTACAGACTTCATCTCTGTTAGTCTTTCGCACTAAAACAAGTAACATGATAGTTATAATTGAATACTAACCCTCATCTATTCTGTTTCTATTCTTAGTACTCAAATGTGGCACTTGGTGCCACTGCCCACCTGCCAAGTTGTTTTGGATACCAAAGGTAAAGTCAGCTCTAATGGAGGATCACAGGAATTGTTGAGTAGAGGTGTCCTGTCATCGGATTGGCTGACCCAGCACTGACTCAGCTGTGGATTGGCCAATAGGGGGAGGCAGCTTGATGTCTGAGGTCTCCAGGACTCTAAACAAATCCAAATCATGTTATGCTGAATTCTGCTCTCTACTTGTAATATTTCTATTTCACTATTGTATTGTATTGAGGATTACTTTTTGTTCTGTTCGGTGTACTTTATTGTTTTGTCCCCCTGTTTTTGATATCCACTGCACACCCAACCTACCTGCAAAGGGGTCTCTCTCCAAATTGACTTTCCGGATGTTTCTTCCATTTTATTCAATCTTTTTTTTTGTTAGGTTTTCTTTGTCTTCTAAGAGAGTCAAGGCTGGGGGGCTGTCAAAAGGCATGGCCTGTTAAAGCCCATTGTGGCACTCCCAGAGTGATTTAGTGTGTGAACGTTACCCGGGCACAGACAGGCAGACATGTTGTTTTTCCACCACCACACGTTTATTTACAAACTATTTACAAAGACAGTGCACACAAACCCCAAGTCCTCAAAGTCCTGGCCAACACACAATGCCTCCACTCTTCAGGCCGCCTCCACTCTCCTCTGCTTAGTCCTTCTTATACCCGACTCCGGCCTCGAATGAAGGGAGGCGGCCCCTTTTATCAGAACCCGGATGTGCTCCAGGTGAATTCCGGCAATCACCCGCCGACACGCCCCTGTGTGGCAGAAGTGCTGGTTGTACTCCTGTAAGCTCTCCGGGTGTCCCTGCTTCTCTTCCCCCCAGCACTTCCTGGTGTGGCGGAAGTGCCGAGGACCATGGTTCCAAAGGAATGCATTGGGGCACCCCCTGGTGGTGACCACGGGCCCCTACAGGATTGGGCTTCCAAGCCCTCTACCCGTGGCCCCCACGTGATCCAGGGCGGGCGTAGACCCTCTTCCGGTCCTTCAGGGGGGCTCCCGGCCGGGTCGTCGCCCCTGGCATCCCTGACAGGTGCTTTGCACAAACAAATTGTATTGTATTGTATTGAGGTGGATTCGCTTCTCTCTTGTAATCACGCATTTCATCGTTGAATCTCTGCGTGCCTGGATACCAGACTCAAATTACTGGTACTTGTCTTTGAACTTCTTCACCGTACGAATGAATTGGCCGCCAGCTTCTTGTTGAGTTGTGCTCAAGTTGACATCTGAAACACCTGCTGCTTCAATCCCATCATCGGCAGCTGAGTCAGTCAGTTCGATGGCTAGCAAGAGAAGGGAGGCCTTCAGTCTTTCGAGGAACCCTTGCAGATTACTTAGGTTTTTCACAAAGCTTTTTACAAAGTGGGAATATTAGCATATTCAAGAAAATGGGATAACAGAGGACAAATGTTCATGAAGGACCCCATGTACTTTGAAAGGTTAGTTTGAGCAATCAAGTGCTCCTTTACTCTGTCCCTGAGCAGGGCAATCAGTGTGACGCAACTCCCCAAAGATGGATGAAAACGTGTCGCTCAAGATACGCCAGGATCTCGTTTCTCCCTCATGTTTAAAGCCCTTGGCAGGTTGGACCGTATGCCCGCCACCTGCGTTGCATATCTGACCAGTCCATGTGAATATCCCTCCAGTTGGCATACATCATAGTTCACGGCCATGGCTTTCTTCCAGTCAGTGTCAATGGAAGTCATCTTATGTAAACTTAGAAATCAAGTCAATTGATCGGTCAATCTTCCTGGAGACAAGTATGTAGGTAGGCCTAAGAATTCTGCAGCTGTTTTCATTTTATTACATTACAGTGACATGGGATGAAACAAGTTTGAAATTTTAATATGAGCCTGAAAATACAAACCACTATGGGCAGATATTGTCGTGAGTTAGTAGGTCATGGACACTGTCCCATTACCCACGTGATCCATCCAATATTGTTGACCCAATTGAGCCATGACCTGTTGACCCATTGTCAGCTCTGCTAGCTGTGGAGGTCACGTGTCTCATTCGGGACTCTGTGAGCAACACCAAGTTATACCAGCAGGCCTCAAGGATTCTCTGAAGAGACACACATGGAGGAGTCCAGTCTTCATCTCGGGTCACTGGATAGCGTCCATGTCTCACAAACAGGAAGCACCAGGACTCTAAAGACTTGGACCTTTGTCCTTTGTCCTAGAAATCTGGAGTGCCACACACCCCTTTCCAGTGATCTCATGACCACCCCCAAGCTCTCCCTATCCATTGTGGAACTGGACCCAGGCACAGACAGATGGACATCGTTTGTTCACCCAACACACTCATTTATTTACAGTATATTTACAAAGTCACTTGTGCACACCCCAGTGCCTCCAGCACCGATCTCCCAAAGTCAAGGCCTCACAGTCACAAAATGCCTTCCTTCTGGCCACCTCCACTCCTCTCTCCGAGCTCCGTCCTCTTCCACCAGACTCTTGCTGCTCAATGAAGGGAGGCGGTCCCCAATATAACAGCCCGGATGGGCTCCAGCTGCTTCCCGGCAATATTCTGCAGACACACCCCCGTGTGGCAGAAGTGCCGGCTGCGCACCCGGAGGCCCTCTGGGTGTCCCTGCTCCTATTCCGCCCAGCACTTCCTGGTGTGGCAGAAATGCTGAGGTCCAGGGTTGTTCAGGCACCAGGGGCGCTGCCTGGTGGAGGGTTGGGCTTCCAAGCAATCTACCCATGGACCCCAACACAACCAGGACGGCTGCCCCCTCGTGGTCTGGAGGAGGCACAAGCCCTCCTCCGGTCCTCCTGGGCGTCCCGGCTAGGCTCCACCCCCAGCCGCATGCCACACCATCTACTGACTTCAGAGGAAGAGCAACCAGAATGTAACTGCTGAGGTAAGTAAAGCTCTCAACAAGGTTGACTCTCTCTCTGCAGACAGACACACTGCTGATGGCCGTGCCCAAGAGGTCATTAAAGGCCTGGCTCTTGGTTTTTATCAGGACACTCACAAGTCCAGACACTCAGACTCCTCACTCAGTCTCTCAAGAGCACCGATAAGAGCCTCCATTGACTCCACAAAGATCAGCATCATTGGTAAAATCAAGATCAGTGAATCTCTCTTCACCAACAGATGCCCCACAGCTGCTGGACCCCACGACCCTGCCAGCATTGAACAAAGTTGGAGCAGAACACGCCATTGATGGACCCCAGAATCAACTGGGAAAAACACAGAGGGGCTGCCTTATCTCTGCACAGCACTCACAATTCCAGTGTACAGGGCGGCCATGAAATCCAGCAACCTTTTGGGAATACCGCAAAGTCTCAGGACGTCCTACAAGTCAGCTTGATCAACTGAGTCAAACGCTTTACATAAATTGACAAAGGATGCAAAGAAACTGTGATGATATTCACGTTTGGGCACCATGAGAACCCTCAGAGCCAGGATGTGGTTGATGGCAGACTTCTTAGGCGTAAAACCAGACTTCTACGGTCGCTTGTAGGTGAGCAAGTGATCACGGATCCTACAAACGATGACACTAACAGGGACCTCACCTGGCACTGAGAGCCATGTTATCCTCTTGCAGATGCCACAATCCTGGTGATCACCCTTCCCATTTCAGACAGGTACGACAGGCCCTGCTTTATAGTCAGTTGGGATGATTCCCGTCTCCAAAATGAAAGCAAACTTTGGCTTGCAATGTCAGAGCCTGACCACCAGCCTGGAGAAGTTAATCACTACTGTAAAAACATTGAACGCAAGTAACATATGGCAGAATTCATAGCGTTATACATTAAAAAACTGTAAACATGGGAACAGAGTAATTTACTTATTTAAAAATACAGCAATTTTTTACAATGGAAAAATTTGAAAGCAGCAAAAAAAAAAAAAAAAATTCTGTAAATATAAGCGAAGAAGAAATAAAAAACGTGTTAGAAAGGCATATGAATATAAACCGTCACCTTAAAATTAATTCAATGCCAATCGGCTACTTTGCCGTCGATATTTGATTATATTTTTGTGGAAGAATTCAGGGTCGGGGTAATAGAACTTTATAAAGTGGCTGCTTAAACAGGATTTTAGAAAACAAACGAAAAAGCACCTCGGAAATTAGCTGCGTGTATTTTAGAGTTACGCGTTAATCGCAAATATTGAGCATCGATTTAGGGAAAGGAAGCCCTGATAAGATAAGCGCGAAGACTAAATGCTGACAAAAACTGAAAACAGAAAAAGACTATTTTTATTAAAAATTACAATTAAAAACGTAATGAAGAAACACAGGAGCACATTTACAATTTCTTCCCCAAAGCCAATGTAAGTAGGAATTTTGTCTTCTGCATCATAACAATAATGAACTTAAGAAAAAAATAATAAACTGAATTCAGTTGACATCGATACTACAATTATTATTATGACTATTATAATGTTTAAATAATCAGAGATTATTAACACAGAAGACAAAGAATGTGGTTTAAGACCCTCCACCAAGGCGCCGGATCATTCACAAACCGACTTTTTTTACAAAGTCCCTCTTTAGAAATTCTTGCAGATCTCACATCTCTCGTCTCTTTTCTTCCTTGATGTTTCCTGATTCCCCTCATTAAATTAACAGACAGGTCCACCTGCAGAACCATCGTTTCTACGCTGTCTTCGTTTGAACGTATCAGTCCGATGTTGTGACGTGCTGATTGATCAATAAAGCCGCACGAGCAGATGGAGTGCCGCCAATTTCCCGCGCCTTCTCACTAACGAGTCACCTGCGCGCGCCGCCGCTGATGATTTAAACCCGCGCGCGCGCTCTCTACTTTACGTCTTGTTCCTGTTTGGCACATTCACAACATGGCGCGTTTGGATTACTGGTGTCTTTTCTGGTTGGTCATTTGGGTGCAAGGTGTTTATTTTGCCATTGCTCGGTCAGAGGACGTGACTAAGAAATGCGACGACGACGACAACACGATGACCTTGACATTTGCTGGTTCTCCGCTTGTTTTTCTCCAGAGTGAGTGCGGCGTTTCCTCGACCACTTGGGCTTCTCGGTAACTTCGTGTAAATGTTGTCCTCGGACTTAAACGTTTGTATTTTTCAGAGACGAGAGGCGGACTTGTAAAGGTGACCAAAGATCTCCCAGGAATTATCCTCCGTGTAAAGTCTGGCCGCACCACACTAACGGTCCCCTTTTCTTCATCCTATGCACACGTGTCTGAGCAGGTGAGTAGCACCGGCGCTTTAGCTATTCGTAGTAAATTTCTTAATTAAGATGTTTATCTGGTGGTGGTTTGAGTCTCCTGTTCTCTTTAGGGCTCCCAGTATGTCGTGACTATTGCTGTTGGATCACGATCAAATGTGAAAACCTTCACCTGTCCGAAGCCAGGTATGAATTATCTTTTGGGTTAGTACCCCGAGTGTCTAGCCCGTCTTCTAAATGGGCTTTTTCACCAATGCAGCTCGCCGATCTGGGAGTGTTGCTGAGAGATGCACAGTGACAGATAGTGGGAAGCTCCCTTGTGGAGGGTCTTCATCCATCACTCAAGCAGACTGTGAAGCCAACAACTGTTGCTATGATTCAAGCAGCACCAGTCCATGCTACTATGCCAATGATGGTGAGTGGTGGGGTGTGAGTGAGCAAAGATGGCTGCTACTGGATATTCATGCTTGTTTGCTTTGTCCAGTGACTGTGCAGTGCACCCTGGATGGCCAGTTTGTGGTGGTGGTGTCTGAGAAGGTGACCCTTCCTCCCCTGGATCTTGGGTCCCTACAGTTTGTGGACAGCAGTTCCCCCAGCTGCAGCCCTGTGACCAGCCTGTCCAGCTTTGTCATGTACCAGTTTCCAGTCCGTGCCTGTGGCAGCACAGTTCAGGTGAGACTCCATCTGGAGGTGTAGCAATGTTGGCTTGAAGACCAACCTTAAGCCACTAGCTGAAAATCTGAGTGTTTAGCGTTGTCCTTTGCCCATTTTATCAAAGGTTTTAATGGGGTTGATTCCTGGTCTAGAGTCCCCTCCTTTAGGAATATTCAAAGTGTATAATGGAGTTAGTGGTGTGTAAAGTCGACGTTCCCCCACTATGATTGCAATGTCCTTGTTTCAGGTGTCTGGTGGCAATGTGACCTACCAGAATACCATGTCTGCTACCATCACTGTGAGGACTGGTCCAGAGGGCTCCATCACCAGGGACAGTGTCTACAAGTAAGGCTTCTGAACCTGCTTCTCTAACCCTAAATGTGCTCTACCTGCTATGATGTGGTGGTTCTCTCTTCAGGTTATTCTTCCAGTGCACCTACTCGGGAAGCCAGGATGTGCAAGTGGAGGCTGAGGTGTATACTGTGGCGCCACCTCTTCCTGTAGTAGAGCAAGGGCCATTTGACCTGGAATTGGTCATTGCAACAGGTGCTTTATGGTGTGGCGTCTCCTTGTCTTTGAAGAGATTAAGTGCCTTTTTGTTAACAAATGAGTAGATTTGTAGCTTAGTTGGAAATCTTTTGACCATGCCCCTTTCCATGGCCAGATTCCTCCTATGGCTCCTACTATGTGGATGCTGACTACCCAGTGACCAAAACTCTGAGGGATCCTGTGGCTGTGGAAGTGCACATCGTGAACAGGACTGACCCTAACCTTGTTCTGACACTTGGAGACTGCTGGGTCACCCCAGGACCTTTTGCTTCCAGCCAGCCCCAGTGGAGCCTTCTGGTGAATGGGTAGGTGCCCATTATGTGAGGGTGAGGAGGAGAGGATGGCTGTTCAATGCTAACTGGGGGGTCTGCTTTTCCCAGGTGCCCATACACAGGGGACAACTATTTGACCAGCTTGGTGACTGTGGACAGCACATCTGGAGTGGCCTACCCAAGTCATTACAAGAGATTTGTGTTTGAGATGTTTGCTTTTGTGGATCCTGTCGCTCAGCAAGCCTTGGCTGAAAAGGTGGGTTCCCTTAATTGGGGAAATTTTTGTGCCTCCTTGAGGTTAGTGGTGGGGTGTTTTTTTTTTTTTTGCCTGAAATGTGTATTCTCTGGTTTGGAGTGTCTCAGAATCCAGTTGTGAGAAAATGATGTCTGCGACTCCTAAACCTGCTTAGTTTCACCACTGTCCTTACTGTCTCTGTAGATCTTCATCTACTGTGTTGCTGCTGCCTGCTACCCCTCTGCAGCAGACTCCTGTACTCAGTCTTGTCCTGCTAGAAGTGAGTAGCTTTTGGCTATCTTTTGTGGTGGGTACTGGGTCTTCTACTGCCTTCCTAATACCTGTTTTGAATGCTTTAAACCAAGACCAACAATGTAGGAGTTATCAAGGCAGTATTCCTGGTTTGTGAGTGGTTTGGGCAATCTGGCTACTCATGGATGGTGAATGGGTTTTATTTAATCCCACGCATTCTTTCAGGATCTGGCAGAGCTGCAGACAAGGTGGCACAGATTGCTCTTGACAGGAAGAATGTGCTCCTTCACAGTGGTCCTGTAATCTTTGAGGTTGACCAGTCGGAAACATCCAGTCTGAAGCAGGAAGGTAATGATCCATCTTGATCCTGGATTAGGCCAGCTTACTATTTGTGTACTTCGATCCTTGACATTAAACATGATCTGGAGAATTTGGGAGTAAATGTCCTTTGCTTGCCTTCTCCTCCCACAGCCTCTCTTCCCACTGGATACCTGGTGTTGGGAGCTGCAGCTACACTCGTGATGGTTATGCTCATTTTGGCTCTTGCTGTAAGAAGGATGAACTGGCAAAAAGTGAATCTGAAATGTTAATAAAAATTTTGTTTTGATTACATGACTAGTCACCTTTACTTGTTTGGCTCTATTGAAACCTGATCTACAGTGTGTCTCATTTGTCCTTTTACTTACTATGGCTGGATAAGAAATTCAGAATTTCTGTAAGATTCCCACTTGTTGTAGGAATTGGTGGGTGGTATTCCATTCCCTCACCTCTAAATTTTAATGGTTTCAACCAAATAGAATTTATCAACCTTTGCTACAAGATGGTGTTGGATAATTCTGTGGCTATGGTTGGCTTTTGTGGATCTACCACCTTTATTGAGAGAGAGAGATATATATATATTTTTTTTAAGTTAAGATCAATCCCCACCCCTTATACACCACCTTTTTAAATACCACAACCAACACATGGCACCCAAATTCTCTACCCACCCCCATGGCAGTTGGGTTCCTTTCAATGCAAACTTCTAGTGGTTTCTCTGAAATGGGGCAAAGCTTTGCTTTCATGTCTTGTATGGTATTGCATTAAACATAATGGTTCCTTATTCTCCATTGCATTAACATTTTGATTACCCACAGGTTAAG
Source organism: Polypterus senegalus (assembly GCF_016835505.1). Lineage (NCBI taxonomy): Eukaryota > Metazoa > Chordata > Cladistia > Polypteriformes > Polypteridae > Polypterus > Polypterus senegalus. The sequence continues at coordinate 239,081,559 of NC_053157.1, read as the reverse complement.
TCCCAGGGGAGTACCAGGTTTCTATGAATTTTGTCTCTTCTATAGAACTACCTTCTCGTAACATCAATTTCAGATTGCAGTTTCCCGCATCTTCTGCTCATATCTTGGAGATTTCCTTCAGATGTGGCCATTCTTAGTGTGTTTTTTTTTTTTTTTTCCCAGTACCTCTTAATTGTACAATTCATGCTACCTGTAAATTGAAATTTTTTTGGGGGTGTGACCATGAATGTGTCCAGTTGGTTGTGTTTAGTTTATCACTGGAGCCATCCCAGCCAGGGCTGTGGTTTTTATATGCATGGATTTATTTTAGTGTGTAGCCCTGCTGTGCACAAAGTAGTTCACTGTCTGTCTTGTTATATAGAAATGGAAAAGGGTATAAGAACTCGTATCTTTTTGATGTCCAAAGAAGAAACTAAATGGACCAGTTTGTTCCAGTGGACTGCTGAAGTACACAATGTTAGCAATTTTCAAAAATGGGGCATTCCCTCTCGTAATTGAAATGTACTTAATCTAAAGATTTAGAGATGTATTTCTTTTGTTGCGAGGCTTTGCTGTACAGCATCATTGCGAATGATGAGCAGCACAAGTAGAAAGCTTAACAGCTTCATTTCCTCGAGTCGAAGCTGTGCAGTATGAACAGCGACATCTGGTGGTTAAATGAGGCCACGGCAGGAAATCGGGAGCGCAAGTGGAACAGCACTCGCTGTTTCAGCCTCCCGTCAGCAGTAAAAGGTCAGAAAAGTCTGTTTAATTCTGTTAAGGTCCTTTTGGTGGGTGTGTTTGGTGTTTATATAATTTAACTTTTTTGAACTCCGTTTTCTGCTGTTGGTTAGCTCTCCCGATCTTTCTCTTCTCACAGCCCAACATTGAATGAGAGTGACGCATTTTATATACAATCATGTCCGAAACTATCGGCACCCCTGGAATGTTCCCAGAAAATGCACCGTTTCTCCCAGAAAATTGTAATTACAAATGTTTTGCTATACACGTTTATTTCCTTGAAAAAAGCAAACTCTGACATCCTGTTACACAGAACCCCAAAAATGGGACAGACAATTATTGGCACTTTTCCAAATTGTAGGTAAATCGTTTTATTTCAAGCACATGATGCTCGTTTGATCTCACCTGTGGCAAGAAACAGGTGCTGGCAATATAACTCACACCTGAAGCCAGTTAAAATGGAGAAAAGTTGACTCAACCTTTCTGTTGTGAGCCACACTAAGCATGGAGAACGGAAAGTAGAGCTGAGGACTTGGGGGGGGAATCGTGGAAAAATATCCACAATTTCAAGGCTACAAGTCCATCTCCAGAGATCTTCATGTTCCTTTGTTCCTAATCAAGAAGTTCACAACACACGGCACTGTAGCTAATCTCCCTGGACATGGACGGAAGAGAAAAATTGATAAGACTGCAAAGGAGGATAGTCTGAATGGTGGACAAACGGCCCCAATCAACTTCAAAACATATTCAAGCTGTTCTGCAGACTCAAGGTGCCAGTGTCAGCTCGAACTGTCGACATCTGAATGAAATGAAACGCTATGGCAGGAGAGCCAGGAGGACCCCACTGCTGACACAATGTAATAAAGCCAGAGTGGAGTTTGACAAAATGTACTTGAGGAAGCCAAAATCCTTCTGGGTGAGCATCTTGTGGACCGATGAGACCAATGGCGCTTTTCCACTGCATAGTACGGAACAGCACGGTTCAGTACAGCTCACCTTGGTTTGGCTCGGTTTGCGTTTCGACTGCAGTTTAGTACCGCTTTAGAGTGGGCGGGATTATTCACGTGTCGTTATAGTTGCGCTGCCTCTACTGCCGTGACATCATCGTAAACGCGCCACAAGCGACCTCCTGAAAAACTTTTTCATTCCACGCCGCTTATCCAGCTCTCGCTGGATCCGCTCCTCGGCTACCAACGAGAGGGACGTCTGTACTTCCTCAATAGACCACGAAACAGCCATTTTTGGTTAAAACAAAATGGTGCGTCCGAACCTTCGCTGGCTGTGCTAAAAATCTAGCGGGTCTGTTGTGTCTTGTGTTGCAAGTTCAGTGACGCAGTAATGATGATTTTCTCCGGCCAATCAGTGACCAGCAGAGTTTACACATCACGTTTTGGTAACGGTTCGGCGTGCTTGGAACCTCGGCTGAGGTGGTACTAATGGCGCTTTTCCACTGCATAGTACGGCACGACACGGTTCAGTTCAGCTCACTTTTGACGCGTTTTCCACTGGGAACAGTACCTGGTCCTTTTTTTAGTACCACCTCAGCCAAGGTTCCAAGCGCTCCGAACCGTTACCAAAACGAGACGTGTAAACTCTGCTGGTCACTGATTGACCGGAGAAAATCGTCATTACTGCGTCACTGGCTATTCTTTTCTTTAAAGGTACACACACGCGGAAGTTTGTGTCCCGTCTCTCCATCGCTGGACGCAGATTGTTGCATAAGTGGATGAATGTTTCTTCAGACATTCGAAAGTTCCCCAGCCACTGAGTGTTTGTAAAACCGGGAACAATCACATCCCACCACTCTGAAGCACGGTTAAATGTCCAAACAGATGGTCTGTTGCGGCGACTTTTTTGCAAAATGTGGAAGATCTGTAATATACAGAATCAGCATTTTAATGTTACACTGGCAGTTAAGTTCATTTTATGCTTTGCAACAGTGATAAAAGTTAGCTAGTGACGTGCTTTTTTTAGATGCTTACCCTTGCGCGTCGAGAGCTAAAGTGTTGTCGTTGTCTGCGTGTTGTTGTAAAAGTTCCACAGTGTCACGGCAGTAGAGGCGGCGCAACTCTAACGACACGTGAATAATCCCGCCCACTCTAAAGCGGTACTAAACTGCAGTCGAAACGCAAACGCGAACTGAGCCGAACCAAGGTGAGCTGTACTGAACCGTGCTGTGCCGTACAATGCAGTGGAAAAGCGCCATATAAAAAGGACCAGGTACTGTTCCCAGTGGAAAACCCCCCAAAAGTGAGCTGAACTGAACCGTGTCGTGCCGTACTATGCAGTGGAAAAGCGCCACAAGGTAGAGCTTTATGGTAAAGCTCATCATTCTACTGTTTACAGAAAATGGAACAAGCCCTAAGAAGAAAAGAACAACACAGTCAAACATGGTGGAGGGTCTAAGATGTTTTGCTGGCACTGGATGCCTTGACTGTGTGCAAGGCATCATGAAATCTGAAGACCTACCAAAATATATTAGGGTGCAATGTAGGGCCCAGTGTCAGAAAGCTGGGTCTGCGTCAGAGGTCATGGGTGTTCCAGCAGGACAACGACCCCAAACATACCTCTGGTGGAAGACAAAGCACTGGAGCAGAGTTTCCCAAACTCGGTCCTGGGGACCCCCTTTGGCGGCAGGTTTTTGTTCCAACCAGATTCCTAATCAGTTACAACACCTGATAGCACTGATCTCATTTAATTAGCTGTTTTTTTTTTTTCTTTTATTCGACATTCAGAAAAGCGTAGCAGCATGATTTTTACATTTATAAGATATTTAGAAATATTTGTGCTTTTGCTATAATGCTTAACTTTCTTTTGTTGATTTCATTATACTTTGCCCTTACTCTGTGCTGTTTTCCCCCCTTCACTGTATCTTAAATTTCAAACGAGCAGAGCAGACACCCAGGCAAACAACACGGAATAATCCATGGCTGCAGCTACTTTAGAGTCAGACCACTAATTAGTAAAAATTGGATTAATTAAACAATTAGAAGACCTAGAAAACAAGAATGAAAATCAAGATAAAAATACTGTTAAAAAGAAAAAAATACATTATTCCTATATAACTGCTTGGTACATTTTTTTTTTTTAGCAAACTTAGTTTTCTAATTTCTATATTGTTCCCTAAACAAAGAACTTGGGAAATATCCGTTCACTTAATTAGCCCAGGAGTTCAATTAAAAACAGAATCTGGTTGGAACAAAAACCTGCAGCCACAGGGGGTCCCCAGGACCGAGTTTGGGAAACACTGCACTGGAGAGTTCTGAAGTGGCCATCAATGAGTCCGGATCTAAATCTGACTGAACACTTATGGAGAGATCTCAAAATTGCTGTTTGGAGAAGGCGCCCTTCAAATCTGAGAGACCTCGAGCAGTTTGCAAAAGAAGAGGGGTCGGAAATTTAGTTGAGAGGCAGAACAAGCTTGGTGATGGTTATAGGAAGCGCTTGATTTCACTTATTTTTACCAAAGGGCGTGCAACCAAATATTAAGTTGAGGGTGCCAATAATTTTGTCCAGTCCGGATTTGGAGTTCTGTGTGACATGATGTCAGATTTGGTGTTTTTTTTTTTTTGTGTGTTTCAATGCACATAAAGAAAACAAGTGTATTCCAAAATCATTTGTAATTGCATCAATTTTCTGGGAGAAATAGTGCATTTTATGGGATAATTCCAGGGGTGCCGATAATTTTGGCCATGACTGTTCATTTGGCGCCAAAGCTGTCAAACCAGCACTGATGACATTTGATTCTTCAAACATCACGGCTCACGTGACAGCAGTGTTTTGACACAGTGATTCGAGTCACTACGCTTCAGATTGACTAACAAAAACTTTGACGCTTCCGTGTCATTTTCCCATCTCTATATTCCTTGGTTATATTTATTGTCATTTTGCATACACAACAAAATTTTTTGTTGGTAGGTCTCAGCTTCAAGGCAGAATACTTAAATACACAATACACTATAAATAATAAAATAAACAAGTATTAAAGACCGCAGCAATAAAACATCAAGTCCAGACGTTTCCTGAGGTAGTACACCTGCAGAGACCAGTGATCTGTGTGCGTCAGTCTGCAGGGGAGCGATATGAGTGTGTGTGTGTGTGTGTTTGATTATGAAGGAAATTGCGTGTGCATGTCTACAGGAGGGAAGGTTAGGGTAGATGTAGATGTATCAGCAGGGGCAGAAGGACTTCACAGCTGTCTTTCGGTCTGCTGGTACGTGTTTTTATGTTTCTGTACTGCTTTCCCGATGGCAGTGGTACAAACGGTTCATTCCCCCGATGGGCGAGAATCACAGCTACACATTTGGTCCTCTTCTGCACCTTTCCAGCATATACAGAGTCCATGTCTAGGAGAGGACTACCCATGATCCCTTGTGCTGTTCTCACCACCCGTGCCAAGTCCTTCCTGTCCTGTGCAGCTGCCGTGTCATACTGTGACAGAAAATGGTTTCTATAGCGGATCTGTAGAAGTTTGTGAGCAGCCGAGAGGAGAATCCAGCACGTTTCATCTTCCTGAGGAAGAAGAGTCTTTGTTGGGCCTCCTTTACCAGGTGAGATGTGTTCAAAGACCATGTCTGATTTCAATGTGATGTTGATACCCAAGAACTTGATATTGTCCACACACAGTACAGCCTTCTCATATATGAATATAGGAGCATGTTCTGTTCTTCTGTACTTCCTATAGTCCCCAATAACTTCTTTGGTCTTGCTGGTGTTCAAGATGAGCCACCATAGTGTTAGGTGTTGTATCTCCTCTCTATATTGAGTCCTCATCATTGTCTGATATTAGACCCACCACAGTCGTATCATCCACAAACTTCACAACCATATTTGCTGCATGGATGACAAAGCAATCGTGCGTAAATAACGCAAAGTGTGCTGGGCTGAGCACACAACCCTGTGGCGTGCCTGTGTTCAAAAGCAGTGTGGCTGATGTACGACCTCCAATTATAACCACTTGAGGCCTGTTAGTGGGAAAGTCCCTGATCCAGAGACACAACGATGTGGACAGACCCAGATTATGAAGATTTTCTCCAGCTTGTCCGGGATTATGGTGTTTAACGCTGAACTAAAATCGACGAGTAGCATCCTAACATAAGTGTTACGGCACTGCAGATGAGTCAGGGCTGTGTGAAGTGCTATTGAGATGGCATCCTCTGTGGATCTGTTCCTCCTGCAGGCGAACTGATGGTTGTCAAATCCAGCAGGGATGGCATCCTTGATGTACTTTAGGAGGATTCACTCATAGTACTTCATTATTACTGGGGTCAGAGCCAGGCAGGTGACCGCTGACTTGTTAGGCACTGGCACAATAGTGGAGGATTTGAGGCAGACAGGGACCATTGCAAGTTGTAAAGAAAGGTTGAAAATGTCCAGAAAGACTCCTGCCAATTGATCAGAACATATTTTCAGTGTCTTACCCGACACCCTGTTCAATCCTGCAGCTCTGTTGGTGTTGATCCTCCTCAGGGTGGACCTCACTTAATGTATTTGCAGGACTAGAGGCTGATGCTGCTCCTCCAGCCAAGGGAGATGTACAGTCTCTCTGCTGCTAGACGCATCAAAGCATGCAAAGAAGCTGCTCAAGGTGTCAGGGAGACTAGGGTCATAGGTGATCACTGCGCTTATAATCCGCTATGGTCCTTAAGCCTCTCCACATGTTCCATCGGTCATTGTTATCAGAAAGCATTTGATAAGGAGCCACACAAGAGGTTGGGCATCAAGTTAAATGAAGTGTTAGTTCAGGGTGATGTTTTTAGATGGGTTCAGAATTGGCTCAGACACAGGAAGCAGAGGGTGATGGTGCGAGGAGCCTCATTAGAACTGGCCGATGTTAAGAGTGGTGACCGGCAGGGGGCAGTGCTAGGGCCGCTGCTATTTTTAATATCTATAAATGATTTAGATAGGAATATAAGTAACAAGCTGGTTAAGTTTGCAGATGATACCAAGATAGGTGGATTAGCATATAATTTGGAATCCGTTATATCATCACAGAAGGACTTGGATAGCAGACAGGCTTGGGCAGATTTGTGGCAGATGAAATTTAATGTCAGTAAATGTAAAGTATTACACATAGGAAGTAAAATGTTAGTTTTGAATACACAATGGGCGGTCGGAAAATCGAGAGTCCACCTTATGAGAAGGATTTAGAAGTCGTAGTGGACTCTAAGCTATTAACTTCCTGACAGTGTTCAGAAGCCATTAAGAAGGCTAACAGACTGTCAGGTTATATAGCGCCTTGATGTGTGGAGTACAAGTCACAGGAGGTTCTGCTCAACCTTTATGAAGCACTGGTGAGGCCTCATCTGGAATCCTGTGTGCAGATTTGGTCTCCAGGCTACAAAAAGGACATAATAGCACAAGAGAAAGTCCTGAGAAGAGCGACTAGGCTGATTACGGGGCTACAGGGGTTGAATAATGAGGAAAGATTAAAAGAGCTGAGCTTTTACAGTTTAAATAAAAGAAGATTAAGAGGAGATCTGAATGAAGAGTTTAAAATTATGAAGGGAATTAGTACAGTGGGTCGAGACTTGTATTTTAAAATGAGTTCATCAAGATCACGGGGACACAGTTGGAAACTTGTTAAGGGTAAATTTCACACAAACATTAGGAAGTTTTTCTTTACACAAAGAATGATAGACACTTGGAATAAGCAACCAAGTAGTGTGGTAGACAGTAAGACGTTAGGGACTTTCAAAACTCGACTTGATGTTTTCTTGGAGGAAACAAATGGATAGGACGGGCGAGCTTTGTTGGGCTGAATGGTCTGTTCTCGTCTAGAGTGTCCTAATGTGCTAATGTTCTAAAAATACTCCTCAATGCTCACTCTTTGTATCCGTATTTTGCCAGGTTCATTCCTTTTTTAAGTTCATTTGCAGGCGTTGCTATATGCCAGCCTGTCGCCTGACTTATATGCAGCATCCCGGGCTTTAAGCATGGACCTCAGCATACTGTCCAGCCACGGTTTCTGATTTGAAAACACCCTAATGGTCTTCGTGGGCAGGGCAGCATCAGTACAGATGGTCAGGCCTTAACATCCATCCATGCACATGTTGATTCCAGTCATTCTAATTGTTGAATGGCTTGACATAATTTTCTGGAATTTTCCAAGTGGTTTAAAGGCACAGATAACAAACTGTGTGGAAACGTCTAACCCCATGAAAATGTGATTTGGTAAATAAAAATTGAAATACCTAGAAGTCTGTAAACATTGTGGGGAAAAAACGACTTTTGCTTTTCCCTGAAAAGAGTAGACATCTTAAACGGTGTTAAAAATTTAGAGTTTGTTAGCATACAATCTGCAGAGGGCTGAGAAAGAGCATTATAAAGAATTCACCCAAAGATGATGGAAACTTTACCATTCAACTGTCTAAGTTATTAGTTAAGTCCTACATTTATAAAATATCCACTCTGGGTGTAAAAAAGGCTCCTGTGCCTTTAAGGCACTGAAGCATGATCACGTGAAAACCGTGGCGTGTGCAGTTAGCATGTGCATTTGTTAGATGTACCTCGTGAAAGCCGGAACTACTGGAGCCACTAGAGAAAGTTTAAGTTTGTTGCGTTGTTGACCAAATAACCACACATACACCTACTCACCTACCTGTACAGTTGTTCTACTTCATGTGAAATTTTGGCATCTCAACATTAAAGTGATGTTCCTGAAATGGTTGGATTAGTTCCTGTGTTCTAACCGACACACCACAGCGACTACAGCGTATTGCAAGTCTGCCTTCTGCCTTTCTCCATAACAAATTTTGGTCCTTCAAGCCGGAATTTGCAGTGGTTACTGTGGAATATGTATCCTTACTCCAACCAGCAAGCCGGAGCGAACTATCCAAGAAGACAGTCGCGCCCTCCGCGTTACTTAGAGGATTATGATTTAAGCTATGCAGGCTACAGGGTTCTAGAAGCATCATCTTCACTGAGGTCAGGAGTACTGCACACAATTTACCAAGAAGAGGATTATGATGCCAGCAGAATGTTGTTACCTCAAACTCTGCAAGCTCAAGCAACACCAAATCGTAGAGAACTAGCGATAACTTCACCAGGAACACTGAATAATTCTCATAGAAAGCTACAGCTTGAGAGAGACTATGAACACTCACAATCAAAGACAGCTAGCCTTTCTAATATTAGTCCTGACTCATTAAGAAGGGCTGGACCAGTTCCTGCACCACGGACTGTCTATCAAACACCAGTGCCATCTCCTAGGACTTCAAATGCCCCTTGTAACTACAACTACAATGAGGACCTGCCAAGAATGCAGAAACAGTGGGAAGGAGATAATGTAAGTAATAACAGTTTTAGTGCACCTTTATCACCTGTCCACGAGCAGGAGGATCCTCAACCTAGCCAGGAGTCTGATGCGATGCTTGACATAATGGAAGAGATGGTGGCATGGACGCGGGAAATGAGAGCCCAAAGTAGACAAGCCAGAATTCCGTCCTACTCTTCTCCACCTAGACCAGATTCCCTTTCCCATTTGAATCATGATGCACTTCGCCAAAGGACACCAGCCAGGCAACATCCACCCTTACATCAGTACTGTGTAGATCCTAACACACCTGCTCCTACTCCTCTTCCTCACCTTCCTCGTCTGCCTCACCAGCCTCCTCCGCAGCCATTTCACCAGTATATCCTGCAACCTCCTACATCCACAGAATGTGATCAGTACACTCTTGATCATCCCCAGCGGGAGTACTTTCCACAGGCACAAGAGACCTTCTATAGGGGACCTAAACCTTCAATCCCAGACTTCATCCATAAAGATCCCAGTGAGTTTGCACGGCTTAAGATAGCTCTAATTAACCTTCTCCTGCAAGCAGTACAGAGCTATTCAAGTACCAGATTTTGGTTGAGCACCTGAAGTTAGAGGAAGCCCGTTTAATAGCTGATGCATACCTGAACTCTCTTTACCCGTATACTGATACCATGGCAGCTCTTACTGAGAAATATGGACAACCTCATCAATTGGCTTTGAAGAAAATTTCAGCAGTCATGAACTCTCCAGCAATTCGTAGTGGGGATACAGAAGCTTTTGAGAAGTTTGCTTTAAATGTGCAAGCATTAGTAGGTATGTTGGGAACCATAGGGCCTGAGGGTGACATTGAACTCCGATGTGGATCTCATGTAGCTCGTCTGTTGACAAAGCTTCCACCAGACCTTCGGGCGAACTTCCACAGACACATGCTGCATAGACCAGGAGCAACCTATACTTTACTTGATCTCTCAACGTGGTTAAAATTTGAAGTGTGGTGTCACGATTCAGGAGGACAGCCCAGACAAGTGGAGAAATACAGAGAACCTAAACGTGGACCAAAACCAACTACGGTCTTACTTGGAGCAAACCAAAGCTCTGCGACTGAGACTTCCAACCCTTCTATAGATGAGCCATCAGAGAAGAAGAAAGAAAAGCCTAAACCTTACTGCCCATATTGTGAAAATACAGAGCACTTCCTTAGTCAATGTCCCACATTCCAGCAGTTCACGAAAGAGCAAATTATAGACTGGATCAAAACCAAGAAACGATGCTGGAGGTGTGGACGTTCGCATCAAGCAGCTCAGTGTAATCTCAAAAAACCCTGCAATATATGTAAAGGGAAACATCTTAAGGTCTTGCATGAAGTTAACACTCTCCCCCCAAAACAGGATACCTGTGTGCTGAGTTCATCTACTGAGACTCTTTATGGCGACAGACCCACTGATGGCAGTTATGTATTGCTTAAGGTAGTTAAGGTAATGCTTTATAATGGCAACAGAGCCTTAGAAACCTACGCAGTGTTAGACGACGGCTCAGAACGGACTCTTTTGCTTTCAGCAGCAGCTAAAGAGCTTGGCTTAGAGGGAGAATCTGAAAAGATGATGTTAAGGACAGTTAGACATGACATTGAGACATTGGAGGGAGCATCAGTTTCATTTATGCTAACTCCTGCAACAGAGCCACAAAGGAAATTTAAGATCCAGCATGCCTTTACTGCAACGCGGCTAGCATTGGGTGAACATTCCTACCCGATGACTACTCTTCAGGAGAAGTATCAACACCTTAAAGGCTTGAATATTCCTCATTTTGAAAATGCGCGTCCCCTTCTACTCATTGGAGCTGACCATCCCCACTTACTCAACCCACTCGAGCCTGTACGCCTTGGCCCACCAGGAGGGCCAGCAGCAATCAAGACTTCTTTGGGATGGACATTGCTAGGACCTGTAAGGGGACTTAAACATCAGATGTCTTCCACGCAGTGCTTGTTTTCCTCCTTCCAGTCCCCAGATACTGAACTGTTTAAAATGTGGAAAGACTTTGGCAACTAGATTGTTTGCCCTATAGGAATGTTGAATCAGTCATTCATCCAAGCAGGATAAAAGCCATACTTCTTCTTCAAAGTCAAACTACTCGAATAAAGTGGACGGAATTCAGCGATACGCAACCCCTTTGTTACGAAGAAGTGACATGCCCTGCCTGAGTTCTTCATTAGAAGCAGTGATGCCAAGTCTCAGAAGTACAGAGAAAAGACTAGCAAAAAATCCACAACTTGCAGCCATCTACACTGTGGAAGTAGAGAAACTGGAGAAAGCAGGCTATATCGCTAAAATACCAAGGAAGCAGTAGCTAGTCAGGAATCATGGTACATCCCTCACCATATGGTTCATCATAATGGTAAGAACAGGCTAGTTTTCAACTGCTCATTTCAGTTCAGAGGATCAACGCTAAATGAATACTTGTTACCTGGCCCTACTTTAGGCCCGTCACTATTAGGAGTGTTAATTCGGTTTAGAGAGCATACTGTGGCTGTTAGTGGAGACATTAAGGCTATGTTCCACCAGGTACGCCTGTTAGAAAGGGATAAGGTCCTCCTTCGATTCATTTGGCGAAATATTAGACAAAGGATGGATCCTGACATCTATGAGTGGCAAGTTTTGCCATTTGGCACGACTTGTAGCCCGTGCTGTGCTACATTTGCCCTGCAAACTCACGTTCATAATCATAGTGAACCTGGTGATGATATAAGATTAGCAGTTGAGAGGCATTTTTATGTTGACAATTTTCTACAGAGTTTCTCCACATTTAAAGAGGCGAAGGACATGGTGGATAAATTAATAAATCTTCTTAATTTAGGAGGTTTTCAGTTACGACAGTGGGCTAGTAACAATCCTACTGTGATAGGTCACTTACCAAAAGAAGCACAGTCTGAAATGAGTGAACTGTGGCTAACTCAGGATCGAATACATTCTCCAGAGCCTACGCTGGGTTTATGCTGGTATTGCTCTTCTGACACTCTAGGCTACAGGCATCGGGAAATTAAGTATGACAGGCCCACACTAAGGAATATTTATAAAGTTCTAGCAAGTCAGTATGACCCACTTGGGTTCCTTATTCCATTCACTACTCGGGCAAAGGTATTAGTTCAGCAGCTCTGGCAAAAGGAGCGGCATTGGGATGACCCTCTCTTCCCTGAAGATTTACTTCAGGCCTGGAACTCATGGGAGGCAGAGCTAATTCACTTGTCAAAGATTACATTACCCCGGTGTTACCAAACAACTGATATGGATGTCCCAGAAACCAGACGGGAGTTGCATATATTCTGTGATGCCTCAGAACGGGCCTATGGTTCAGTGGCCTATCTTAGAATGGAAGATGGTAATGGCAACCGGCAGGTTTCCTTTGTAATGGCTAGATCCAGAGTAGCCCCAAAGCGTCAGCTTTCAATCCCAAGGTTAGAACTTTGTGCCGCTTTGACAGGGGCTCAAGTTTCCAAGCTACTCAAAACAGAAATATCCATACCGATCAGCAGTGTCACTTTGTGGACAGACTCAACAACTGTTCTTAATTGGCTTCATTCTAATTCATGCGGTTTAAGGTATTTGTGGGCACCAGAGTAGCTGAGATTCAAGAGCTAACAGAACATGATAACTGGCGCTATGTAGACTCCGTTAATAACCCTGCCGATTACATTACTAGAGGAAAGACCTTAATAGAGATAGCAAAACCAGGTTACTGGCGATTTGGACCACCCTTTCTCCTACAGCACCAAAGGGATTGGCCTGAAATGACTTGCACCAATGTTGCTGAAGATATAGCTGAATTAAAGCCTCCTAAACCCTGTACAGTCCTCCTACTTTTAGTACCAGCTATTCCAGATATTAGTCAGTTTCGCACCTATGGTGAGTTGTTGGAAGCCACTGTGAGATTAGTTAAAGGAGCTGAGCAAGATCATCAACCTTGTGCCTCTGATTACCAAAAGGCTGAATTGCTACTTGTACGAAGGGCTCAAATAGATAGTTTTCCTGATGAGTTCAATCAACTACAAGAAGGTAAACCTGTTTCTTCTAGTAGCAGACTGATAACCTTATCTCCAGAATTTGACCATTCCAGTGAAATTATCAGAGTTGGTGGTAGGCTGCGACGAGCTGAGCTGTTGGAATGTGATGCAATGCATCCTATTATATTGGATCCTACTCACCCTGTGACAAAATTGCTGATTCAAAGATATGATGAACAACTTAGTCACCCTGGACCAGAACGTTTATTTGCTGAAATTAGGCACATACTGGATCCTGAGAGGAAGAGAGGCAATTAGGAAACATCAGCATGTTTGCAGAGAGTGTCAAAGATGGCGAGCTAAACCTCAAATGCCTAAGATGGCCGATCTGCCACTAGCCCGGCTCCATTTATTTAAGCCAGCATTCTATAGTACTGGAGTGGATTGCTTTGGGCCTTTTATTGTGAAGGTCGGCCGTCGTAATGAAAAGAGATGGGGAGTAGTATTTAAATGTCTTACAACCAGGTGTGTCTATTTGGACATATTTAATAGCATGGATGCAGACTCTTTCTTAATGACCCTTCGACGCTTTATTCCATGACGGGGAAAACCCTATGAACTGCTTTGTGATCAAGGTACAAATTTCCGTGGAAGTAATCGAGAGTTGTGTGAGGCCTTTGCAAGTTTAACAAATGATCTTAAGTTGCTTCTGGCCAAACAAAAAATTAGGTTCCAGTTCAATCCACCAGGTGCACCACATTTTGGTGGTGCTTGGGAGCGGGAGATTCGTTCGATAAAGACTGCACTTAACATAACCTTGGGGTCCCAAACAGTTACTGAAGAGGTGCTGAGGACAATTCTAGTGGAAGTAGAAGGGATCTTAAACGCAAAACCTTTGGGGTACGTTTCTTCCAATTTAGCTGATCTTGACCCAGTGACCCCACACTATCTGCTTATGGGCGGCCTGACTCATCTCTTCCTCAGGTTGTCTATCCTGAATCAGATCTCTTGACTAGAAGGAGATGGAGACACAGCCAGGTGCTGGCAGATCGTTTTTGGTCATGCTTTCTTAAGTATTACCTACCGAATCTTCAGACACGTCAGAAGTGGCAGAAAGAGGCAGCTAATCTAGCTGATGGAAAGGTAGTAATGCTTCTTGATCCACAGTTACCCAGAGCTTCATGGCCTGTAGGTAGAGTGCTGCGCGTCATACCAGGAGCTGATGGACGAGTTCGAACAGCTGAAGTAAGGATTAATGGAAGAGTGTACACTTGGCCTGTGACCCGACTTATAGAACTTCCAGAAATATCTGACGATGAGCCTTCCAGTGACAAACCTTCAGAATGATGTAAGAGGTCAAATTTGGTATACCAAATTTGGGGGCGGCTGTAAAAAAGGCTCCTGTGCCTTTAAGGCACTGAAGCATGATCACGTGAAAACCGTGGCGTGTGCAGTGAGCATGTGCATTTGTTAGATGTACCTCGTGAAAGCCGGAACTACTGGAGCCACTAGAGAAAGTTTAAGTTTGTGCGTTGTTGACCAAATAACCACACATACACCTACTCACCTACCTGTACAGTTGTTCTACTTCATGTGAAATTTTGGCATCTCAACATTAAAGTGATGTTCCTGAAATGGTTGGATTAGTTCCTGTGTTCTAACCGACACACCACAGCGACTACAGCGTATTGCAAGTCTGCCTTCTGCCTTTCTCCATAACACTGGGATACAATGAACAGTGGGGTTTCCACTTTAATACACATAATTCTTTATTTGTGGCCATTGTTGGTGTGAATTCTTAATATTTGTAGATTTCTTGAGTTAGTACCAATGTCTGGTGAACTTTAATGTGAAGAGTTTCACTGAAGTTAGATTTACTGAAACAAAGTAAGTCCCAATCCCTTGGGAGCTTCTGTACCATGCAAATGGATCAGCCATCAGCTTTTTGTGTAACAGTCCCAGAGTTGTGCTCAAGTGGACATCTGACACATCTGCTGCTTCAGTCTCATCATCGGCAGCTAAGTCAGTCGGTTCGAAGGCAAGCATGAGAATGGAGAATGGAGGCCTTCACTTGTTTGAAGAACCCTTGTAGATTCCTTAGGTTTTTCACAAAGCTAAATCCTCACAAAGTTGGATCAAGATCGGTCGAAACAAAGTGCAGCTCGGTTCAGCTGCTACCGTATTTTTAATGCTGTTAGTTCTTTTGTTATCAGATGACTCATTTCACTGTCTGAACCCTTTGGTTGCCAAGATTCGTAATAAATTGGCAATGAATTTTACGAAGCTGGAATATTGGCATAGTCAAAAAAATTGATAAACAGGTGAAAAATGTTCATGAAGAACATCACGCCATTTTGTAAGGACGATATCAATTCGAGAAATCGAGTGCAGTTTTTCTCTGGCCCTCAACAGTGGAATTAGTGCATTGCTACTTTCTAAAAATGAATGAAAATGTGTCGCTCAAGCCACGCCAGGACCTCGTTCTCTAACACCATATTTAAACCCCTTGGCAGGTTGGACTGCATGCCCGGCACCTGCTTTGCATATCTGACCATTCCACGGGGAATATCTATCCAGCTGGCATATGTCGAGGTTTATGGACATGACTTTCTTCCAGGCAGTGTCAGTGTCAATCATCTTAGGTAAACTTAGGAGTCAATTCAATTGATAGGTCAGTCATCGTAGAGATAAGTAAGTAAGCAGGCAGAATAATTCTGCAGCTGTTTTTAGTTTATTACGTTACAGTGTCATGGGACGAAAAAACATAGTATAATCTGCCTTAATTTAAAATTTCATAGTGCTACGGGGAAATCGTATTGTGGGTCAGCAGGTCATGGACATCGACCTGTGACCCACATGACCCATCCAATATTGTTGACCCACTTCATCCATAAGCTGTTGACCCATTGTCAGCTCAGCTCGCTATGGAGGTCATGTGCCACATTTGGGTCTCCATGAGCAACGCAAAATCAAACCAATGGGACCCAAGGAATCTGTGAATATACACATATGAAGGAGTTCGGTCTTCATCTCAGGTCATTAGATAGTGTCCATGTCTCACAAACAGGAATCACCAGGACTCTAAAGACTTGGAACTTCGTCCTTTTGCAGATATCGGGAGCACCACATACCCCTTTCCAGTGACCTCATGACCCCTCCATGCTCTCCCAATCCATGACTTCATAGGAAGAGTCAACAGAGACCTGAATCTCACTGCCGAGGTAAGAAAACCTCTCGATGAGGTCGACCCTCTCACCACAGACAGACACACTGTTGCTGGCCGTGCCCAAGAGGTCATTAAAGGCCTGGCTGTTTGGTTTCAATCAGGACCCTCACAAGCCCAAACACTCAGACTCCTCACTCAGTCTCTTGAGCGCCCCATCCGAGCCTCCATTAACTCCACGAAGATCACAGCATCATTGGCAAAGTCAAGATCCATGAATCTTTCTTACACCAACAGGTGCCCCCCAGCTGCTGGACCCCATGTCCCTGCCTAACACCCAGTCCATACAAGCATTGAATAGAACAGGAGCAGAACACACACCTGACGAACCCCAGGAGCAACTGGGAAAAATGCAGAGATCCTGCCTCCTCTCTGCACAGCACTCACAGTACCAGTGTACAGACAGGTCATGATATCCAGCAACATTGAGGGGATCACATGAAGTCTCAGGATGTCCCACAGGGCAGCTCGATCAACTGAGACAAATGTTATATGAAAATCAATAAAGGCTGCAAAGAAACTCTTCCGATATTCACATTTGCACACCATGAGAACCCGCAGTGTCAGGATGCGGTTGATGGTAGACTTCTTAGACATAAAACCAGACTTCTCAAGTTCCTAGTAGGTTAGCAAGTGATCCCGGATTCTATTGAGGATGACCCTAGCAAGGACCTTACCCGTCACTGAGAGCAGAGTTATCCCCCTTTAGTCCCCCCAATCCAGGCGATCACCCTTCCCTTTCTAAAAAGGGATGACAAGACCCGCTTTATTGTCAGGTAGGATGATGCCCGTCTCCAAAATGGAAGCAAAGATTTCTTGCAATGACAGGACAACCGCCTGAACACCAGCGTGGACAAGATCACCCCTACTGTAAGTCCTCTTCAGTTGGATGATGAGCCCCATCTTAATGAGGACATGTGGCTTCACCTGGAAAGCATTAGGGAAAGAGGTCTTATTTTAGGAGTGTGTTATAGACCACCCAATTCAGACAGTAATCTCAAGACACATCTTTTTCGTAATATGAAAAAGGCAAGTTTACAGGGGCATATTACAGTCATGGGGGTCTTTAATTATCCAAATATTAGCTTGGATAACCTTGCAGATGGAGGAGGACAAGAGTTTTTAGAAGTAATCAGTGACTGTTTTTTAACACAGCATGTTAAAGCACCAAAGTGGGGTGAAGCCTGTCTGGATTTAGAATTTAGTAATATTTAGGATACAAAGTGGGTAGAGGTGATTGGACCACTAGGGTCACATAACCATAAGGTAATACAGTTCTCAGTATTTTGTAAGAGTGCAGATGTAAAGACTGAAGCTGTTAAGTTGAACTTTAGTAGGGCATATTTTGAGCTGATGTGACAAAGTCTAAGTAGCATAAACTGGGATAAGCTAT
Source organism: Polypterus senegalus (assembly GCF_016835505.1). Lineage (NCBI taxonomy): Eukaryota > Metazoa > Chordata > Cladistia > Polypteriformes > Polypteridae > Polypterus > Polypterus senegalus. Next base: position 239,063,966 of record NC_053157.1, on the reverse strand, counting down.
TAAGTGTGGAGACTTAAAAGAGCAGTGGAACAGGTTTAAAAATGTACTGTATTAAGTGTAAAGCAGCAGAGGTACAGACTTAAATTTGGAATTAATAGGAAATTAAATAAAATTTCACAGTGGGTTAATAAAGAGTTAAAAAAGAAGCCGCAAAGGAAGTAAAAACTGCTTTATAAGGCGTATAAGACTAATGACTGCAAAGTGAAGCAAAGGAGCGTATGAGGACATGAGGGCAACCATTAAGAAGGATATCAGGGAGGCTAAAAGACAGTTGGAGAAGAATAGAGCAGATAAGGCGGAAGAAGACCCCAAGAGATTCTTTCAGTATTTTAGTAGTAAAAGAACAGTCAAGGAGGATATCAAGAACATCAGAAATATAAAAGGAGAATTAAAAGATACAGACAGTGAAATAGCAGACGCCCTAAACTTATATTTTTGTGAGGTCTTTACAAGTAAGAAATTGGATAACCTCAGAGCAGTAACAGGTACTACTAAGGAGGTACTGAGGGATTTGGAAATTTTAAAGAGAGAAGAGCTGCTCAGATTAAATAAGATGAAATCAAACAAATCACCAGGACCAGATCATATGTACCCTTGAGTTCTTAAGGAGGCTAAGAGTACAGATAGAAACCCTTGACACATATTTTTAGGAAGTCACTGAGCACTGGAGAGATTCTGAAGGACTGGAAAATGGCAAATATCATCCCATTATGTAAAAAGGGTGACAGGGCAGATCAGAGCAACTATAGGCCAGTAAGCTTAATACGCATCGGAAATTAATGGCAAGAATTATCAAGGATAAGATTTAGCAACACATGACAAGGACAGGAGTTTAACTGAACAGCCAGCATGGTCTTAGAAGAGGGAGGCCGTGTTTTACTAACAGGCTGGAATTCAAAGAGGAGGCAACAAAAGGATAAGATCAGAGTGGAGCAGATGAGATTATTTATCTGGACTTTCAGAAAGCATTTGCTAAGGTGCCACATGAGAGGTGGGTATCAAACTAAAAGAAGTGGGAGGTCAGGGTGATGTTTGTAGATGGATACAGAATTGGCTAAGACACAGAAAGCAGAGGGGGTGATGATACGAGGAACCTCGTGAGAATTGGGTTATTTTAAGAGTGGTGAACAGCGGGGTCAGTGTTAGGGCCACTGCTATTTTTAATATATATATCTATATATCTATATCTATCTATCTATATATATATATATATATATATATATATATATATATATATATATATCTATATCTCTATATATCTATATATAGATATATATATATATAAACGATTTAGATCGGAATACAAGTAACAAGCTGTTTAAGTCTGCAGATGATACCAAGATAGGTGGATTAGCAGATAATTTAAAATCTGTAATATCATCACAGAAGGACTTGGACAGCACACAGGCTTGGGCAGATTTGTGGACAATGAAATTTAATGTCAGTAAATGTAAAGTATTACACATAGGAAGTAAAAATGTGAGGTTTGAATACACAAAGGTCGGTCTGAAAAATCGAGAGTATGCCTTAGGAGAAGGATTTAGGAGTCATGGTGGACTCTATGCTATCGACTTCCAGACAGTGTTCAGATGCCATTAAGGCGGCTAACAGAATATCAAGTTATATAGCGCCTTGATGTGTGGAGTACAAGTCACAGGAGGTTCTGCTCAACCTTTATAATGCACTGGTGATGCCTCGTCTGGAGTCCTGTGTGCAGTTTTGGTCTCCAGGCTACAAAAAGGACAAAGCAGCACAGGAAAAGGACCAGAGAAGAGCGACTAGGCTGATTCTGTGCTACAGGGGTTGAATTTGAGGAAAGATTAAAAGAGCTGAGCCTTCACAGTTTAAGTAAAAGAAGATTAAGAGGTGACATGATTGAAGTGTTTAAAATTATGAAGGGAATTAGTACAGTGCACTGTAAACCCGAACAAGTTAGCAAAAATAAAAAAAAATTAAGGCAATAAGTCGCCACAAAAAAATGAAGTTAATTAACTGAAAATGTTAATTTCTTCAAAACTTTTTTTTTTTTTTTGAGTAAGTGACTTGTAATATTTCCTCATGTTAAATTAAATTACTGCATATTTATACTCAAATATTTTAGCAATATGTAAAAATAATTCAAAATGTTATTCTCAGATCAAACTAAGAAAGTGTAACTTAAAAATTATAAGTTTAAAGCATTGCCTATTTTGAGTTATCTAAAGACAAAATGTATTAGTTGTAATTACACCTTTAATTAAATAAAACTCAGACAAGTACTGTTGTCATTCAAAAGTTTTATTTGAATATTTACTGCAACATTAATAAAATGCAGTAATAAAATAGCAGTAATAAACAGACATAGTGCTACAGGTTACATAAAATAACAACCTTCTTTAAATTTGAACCCTTTCTACTTCTTATGGCCACCTCTACATCAGTGTCAGATCAAAAGCTCTGGATTACAGGATTTTAGTGTTCCCCATTGTGCCATAATGCTACAGATTCTAACAATTTTCTGATGGAAGGACAATTTAACACGTGTTCATCTTACACTTCCTCTTGTCTCATTAAGAATATTGGATTTGAAATTGTCTTTTCAAGTTAAGAAACTGTAAAATGACACCAACAAAGGACAAAGTACAGTAATCCCTCCTTGATCGCGGGGGTTGCGTTCCAGACCCCCCCGCGATAGGTGAAAATCAGCAAAGTAGAAACCATATGTTTGTATGGTTATTTTTTATATATTTTAAGCCCTTATAAACTCTCCCACACTTTTAACATTATTAGAGCCCTCTAGACATGAAAGAACACCCTTTAGTCAAAAGTTTAAACTGTGCTCCATGACAAGACAGAGATGACAGTTCTTTCTCACAATTAAAAGAATGCAAACATATCTTCTCTTCAAAGAATGCGTGTCAGGAGCAGAGAATGTCAGAGAGAGAGAGAGAGAGAAAAGCAAACAATCAAAAAATCAATACGTGCTTTTGGGCTTTTAAGTATGCCGAAGCACTGCGATAAGGCCGGCATTTTTAGAGGAGCGTCCGTATCCCCTAAGCAAACAGCCTCTGTGCAAACAGCCCCTCTGCTCACACCACCTCCGTCAGGCAGAGAGAGTGAGAGAGACAGAGAAAAGCAAACAATCAAGCACCGCGCAGGAAGCATATCTTATATCATTGAGGAGTTTTATTTAATATGTAATACATGCTCTGATTGGGTAGCTTCTAAGCCATCCGCCAATAGCGTCCCTTTTATGAAATCAACTTGGCAAACAAACTGAGGAAGCAAGTACCATAAATTAAAAGACACAGTGTCTGCAGAAATCCGCGAACCAGCGAAAAATCCGTGATATATATTTAGATATGCTTACATTTAAAATCCGCGATAGAGTGAAGCCGCGAAAGTCAAAGCGCGATGTAGCAAGGGATTACTGTAGTGCATGTTATTTGTAAAGCTTATAGAAATTCTTACATTACATATTAAATGAACATATTGTTTATGAACATATTAAATTCTTCCAAGTTGAACAAAAAATTGATCTCAGTACACTGGTTCAAACTCAACATTTGTGGCGTGACGGACTGAAACAGGCAACATTTAACAACTATTGTGATTCAGTATATTGCATATCAAACTAAGTGCCAAAAGTGCAATTTTTCAATACAGGGGGTCCTCAGGTTACGACACAGTTCTGTTCCTACAACAGTGATGTAAAATGAATTTTGATGTAAGTCGAAACGCACCCTAGTCTAAGTCACCCCTAACAAATTTGCAAAATCATAATCTAGCACATAGAAACACAACTAAGCCACAGGAGAAGGAAAAGGACATAAATATACTGTACTGTAGTAACAGAAAAAATGTGTAAAAAAAAAAAATCCTTACCTTTATTCCTTCTCGCATCTCAATTTTTTAATATTTAAATAGGATTAATTGTTGTGAACTTGAAACGTTGTATGTCGAGACGTAGTAACCCGAGGACCCCCTGTACAATTCTCTAAAGGCTAAACGTCACTTTCTCAGATCAGTTTCTAGGTATTTACCATCAAATCATTCTTGAGAGTCTGCAGTCTGGGTGACAATTTGCCACCTCCCAAACTAATTCAAAAGTGTTTGTCAGTCCATTAGGATAACTGAGCATATAGGAGACTGAAGATTACCACAAAACCTGAGAAGGGGAATCACAACTTCACTTTCAATAACAACCAAGAATGGTTCAGACTGGTAGTGAACTGGAATGTTCACTGTAATAAGGGCCATAGGTGCATTCCCAAGCTCTGCCTCATCAACATCCTGAAAGAAATGGAAACACAGCTCTTTCACAATCAATAACTTAAAAGAGTACACAATCACAAGCATGAAGTTTAAAGTCTAAAATGTGTGATCTAAATTTATAACCAACCTTGCACGTTTTCAGAAATCCAGACCAATCCTCTTACAGAAACACACAAAGTACATGGAGAACAGTTGTACGTTTTGTGCGTATATCATGTAATTCCTACGGAGAACAGAATGGTAGACAGAATTGCATTTTATTGTATAAATTAAGTTCATAAAATAAACACCAAGAATTAGGCTGTCTTAGTTTTTCCATTCAAACTGTGTCCAAAATATGGTGACTATATATGGTGACTGTTCAGCCTACATACATCGGACTTCCAATACGACTCGGAGTCCTGCCACCTGCAAAAGTTCACTGACGACACTGCTATCGTGGGCTGCATCAGGAGTGGGCAGGAGGAGGAGTACAGGAACCTAATCAAGGACTTTGTTAAATGGTGAGACTCAAACCACCCAAAAACTGAACACCAGCAAAACAAAGGAGCAGGTGGTGGATTTTAGGAGGCCCAGGCCCCTCATGGACCCTGTGATCATCAGAGGTGACTGTGCAGATGGTACAGACCTATAAATACCTGGGAGTGCAGCTGGATGATAAATTGGACTGGACTGCCAATACTGATGCTCTGTGTAAGAGAGGACAGAGCCGACTATACTTCATTAGAAGTCTGGTGTCCTTCAACATCTCCAATAAGATGCTGCAGATGTTCTATCAGACGGTTGTGGCGGCCCTCTTCTACGGGTGGTGTGCTGGTGAGGCAGCATAAAGAAGAGGGACGCCTCACCTTGGACAAACTGGTGAGGAAGGCAGGCTCTATTGTAAGCACGGAGCTGGACAGTTTGACATCCATGGCAGAGCGATGGGCACTGAGCAGACTCCTGTCAATCATGGAGAATCCACTGAACAGGATCATCTCCAGACAGAGGAGCAGCTTCAGCGACAGACTGCTGTCACCATCCTGCTCCACTGACAGACTGAGGAGACCCCACACTATGAGACTTTTCAATTCCACCCGGGGGGGTAAACATTAACATTAAACAAAGTTATTGTCTGTTATACCTGCATTGTTATCACTATTTCATTTAATATTGTTCTTTATCAGTATGCTGCTGCTGGAGTATGGGAATTTCCCCTTGGGATTAATAAAGTATCTATCTATCTATTATATAGTGCCATATATATCTATCTATTATATAGTGTCTTACACGTATCTATCCATCTATCTATCATATAGTGCCTTTCTGTCTATCTAAACCAAACATCAAACCCTGCATTGTGATCCAAACAATTTTAACCCCCTTAGCAGCAGTAAATAAAGGTAGGTGTGATCAATGTCCTAACCCCGAAACATCCTAAACCATTATGTGGGCCATGAAATACACATACAGTGATATTATGTAAAGAGACAAGTAGCCAATGATTTAGCACTTTACTCAGAATAAGATACATACCGGAACAGGATTCCACAATAGAAACTAATAACACACACGCAAGTTTGCGAATTAAAAAGCTCATATTTCACTTCTGTAACTTTGAAATAGGTAGTATAGTACCTGTTTGTCATGGACTTTCAAAATGCCAGCTGATGAATCTGCAGTCTTTCCAGTTTTGGATGCCTTCTGCCTAAACCAGGTCATCAAGCGTGGGATGTGACGATCAAGCTCTGCATAGAATGTGTTGTGCAGGTTCTGGTTGGTGATCCCCTGGAATTCTGCGTACACCTAAGTAAGCAGTAACAGAACATCAGTACATGTCAATTCAATAGAAATATTATTTACACAGAATGGGACATATGAGCACTGGAGCATCATTGAAACAACAGATAAACCATCATATCTCAGACTCGATGTGCAGAGCAGGCCAGAGGTCTCTTTCACTGGTGGGCTGGATTGGACGATGGTCTGGCGTCTCAGGGCAAATGTGGTCTGCACCATCCATCTAATCAGAGGTCGATTTCTCTCGGTGGTCTTTAGCTTTTCAGTCCTGATGATGCCACTGAGGAAATCTGATGCAAGGTTCTGTTGATGTACTCTACTCTTATGAGAATTAAATAAAGAGTACACATTTGTACTGTAGTTACAGGCCCTGTATGGACATACCACTGTTTTGTGGCTTTTAAATGTCTTCTGTAGTGACAGAGTAAAGCAGATGCAGTAAAACATTGCTGAAATGTGCACAAAGGACAGCTGAATACTGCACGCTCATTGTGTGTATAGCTGCTGTGTTCATGATGTCTTGACAAATGAGTTATCAAAGCATTAGGTGTCTGAAATGTGCACATGCGATTATCATACAACTCTTGAAAAATGACTGAGCTCCAGTTTATAATGTTTAAATATTTGGGTTCTGGAGCTCCAAACATCTGAACACAACTTACAGCCCCAAGCCATTCTAGGTACCACACCCTGAAAACATATTAAAAAAGATTTGAGTGTACGTTTGTTATGACATTAATAATTGACAAAATGAATCCAAGACTCTGATTTTTAAATTTACAGTTACTTTTAAAATGTACAGTGCATCCGGAAAGTATTCACAGCTCATCACTTTTTCCACATTTTATGTCACAGCCTTATTCCAAAATGGATTCAATTCATTTTTTTCCTCAGAATTCTACACACAACAACCGATAAAGACAACGTGAAAAGAGTTTGAGGTTTTTGCAAATTTATTAAAAAAAAAAAGAGAGAAATCCCATGTCCATAAGTATTCACAGCCTTTGCTCAATACTTTGTCGATGCACCTTTAGAACCAATTCCAGCCACAAATCTTTCTGAATATGATGCCACAAGCTTGGCACACCTATCCTTGGCCAGTTTCGCCCATTCCTCTTTGCAGCACCTCTCAAGCTCCATCAAGTTGGGTGGGAAGCGTCGGTGCACAGCCATTTTAAGATCTCTCCAGAGATGTTCAATCAGATTCAAGTCTGGGCCACTCAAGGACATTCACAGAGTTGTCCTGAAGCCACTCCTTTGATATCTTGGCTGTGTGCTTAGGGTCGTGGTCCTGCTGAAAGATGAACTGTCGCCCCAGTCTGAGGTCAAGAGCGCTCTGGAGCAGGTTTTCATCCAGGATGTCTCTGTCCATTGCTGCAGTCATCTTTCCCTTTATCCTGACTAGTCTCCCAGTTCCATCCCCACAGCATGATGCTGCCACCACCATGCTTCACTGTAGGGATGGTATTGGCCTGGTGATGAGCGGTGCCTGGTTTCCTCCAAACGTGACACCTGCCATTCACACCAAAGAGTTCAATCTTTGTCTCATCAGACCAGAGAATTTTGTTTCTCATTGTCTGAGAGTCCTTCAGGTGCCTTTTAAGAAAAAAACTGGGCGGGCTGCCATGTGCCTTTTACTAAGGACTGGCTGCCGTCTGGCCACTCTACCATACAGGCCTGATTGGTGGATTGCTGCAGAGATGGTTGTCCTTCTGGAAGGTTCTCCTCTCTCCACAGAGGACCTCTAGAGCTCTGACAGAGTCACCATCGGGTTCTTGGTCACCTCCCTGACTAAGGCCCTTCTCCCCTGATCACTCAGTTTAGATGGCCGGCCAGCTCTAGGAAGAGTCCTGGTGGTTTCGAACTTCTTCCACTTATGGATGATGGAGGCCACTGTGCTCATTGGGACATTCAAAGCAGCAGAAATGTTTCTGTAACCTCCCCCAGATTTGTGCCTCGAGACAATCCTGTCTCGGAGGTCTACAGACAATTCCTTTGACATCACGCTTGATTTGAGCTCTGACATGAACTGTCAACTGTGGGACCTTCTATAGACAGGTGTGTGCCTTTCCAAGTCATGTCACATCAACTGAATTTACCACAAGTGGACTCCAATGAAGCTGCAGAAACATCTCAAGGATGATCAGTGGAAAACAGGATGGACCTGTGCTCAATTTGGAGCTTCATGGCAAAATCTGTAGCTACTTATGTACATGTGCTTTCTCAGTTTTTATATTTTAAATAAATTTGCAAAAACCTTAAGTAAACGTTTTTCACATTGTCATTATGGAGTGTTGTGTGTAGAATTCTGAGGAAAAAAAATGAATTGAATCCATTTTGGAATAAGGCTGTAACATAACAAAATGTGGAAAAAGTGAGGCGCTGTGAATACTTTCTGGATGCATGGTATCAAACAAATGTAATCAAATTATCAAACCTGTTCACAGAAGCACTGGCAGCTCTGTGACTCAGCTGAACATGAGTCGATTCTGTTTTAATGATTTTTAAAACAGTTTTTGCAATGTTTTCAACTGCACCTCACTGACATATGTAAAATATTGACATGACCTCAGTACAGCATTCAAACCATACCTTTAAATACCATTACTGCTGTAACAGCCACACCTTCATTTCATATCTTAAAAATACATAAACAGTAAGCAGGATCAACTTCAGTTCGCATCGAAACTTCTCAAAATGCACGCTCCACTTCCAACAAGTATTTAGAAAAAGTATGAAAAAAAAAAAAAGAACACCACCTCGCCACTAACATCTAATGCATGTCATTAAGAAGTACCCTTTAAAAGTCACAGCGTGTTGCTGGTAATAAACCACTTCTTGATAACCATAAACTTTGAACTACTAGTTGCATTACGTAACTTACGTGATACCATTAAAATGACAGAGCAATTCAGCAAGAGCCAAAAATTAACGGAGTTTGTTGGCTGTTCATCCACACTTCTTCAGTTTGTCTACCACAGAAAATAACACGGAGCTATTGCAACAAGGTCGTCGGATAAAGACACATACATTCAGTTTTACACACTGGACTCGTATAGAAACTAACAAGACTATGGTTGTTTTTTAGTTTATATATTACGATAAATACTTGCGCAACAACAACATTTATTTCTATAGCACATTTTCATACAAACAATAGCTCAAAGTGCTTTACATATTAAATAGAAAAATGAAAGACACAATTATAAAACAAAATAAATCAACATTAATTAACATCAAATAAGAGTAAGGTCCAATGGCCAGGGGGGACAGAAAAAACAAAAAAACTCCAGACGGCTGGAGAAAAAATAAAATCTGTAGGGATTCCAGACCATGAGACCACCCAGTCCCCTCTGGGCATTCTACCTAACATAAATGAAACAGTCCTCTTTGGATTTAGGATTCTCACGGAAGGGCTTGATGATGATGGTCACGTAGACTTCTTCCTTTTAATCCGTCCATCATTGTTGGAGCATCATGAAGCTTTGAGTAGGTGGAGGTGGCGCAGGCCACCACCATAAAGAAACCGGAAAAAGAAACAGAAAAGAGAGTTGGGGTCAGTACGGATTTTAGAGCCACCATGAATAGTTATTATGATGAATTGAACATACAGAGTATCAGGATTAAGTTAAATTACGATTAAAATGAAGTTATAAAAAGGCCATGTTAAAGTAATGTGTTTTCAGCAGTGTTTTAAAGTGCTCTACTGTATCAGCCTGGTGAATTCCTATTGGCAGGCTATTCCAGATTTTAGGTGCATAGCAGCAGAAGGCCGCCCGTCTCACCACTTCTTTTAAGTTTTGTTCTTGGAATTCTAAGGAGACACTCATTTGAGGATCTGAGGTTACGATTTGGAATATAAGGTGTCAGACATTCCGATATATAAGATGGGGCGAGATTTAAGGCTTTATAAACCGTTATAAACCAAAGTTTCTCCGTCTTTCTTTCCCACGTCGCAGTGGTTGAGGCGCATAGAACAGAAGTAATAATGCAGACACATTAACGTCATAACTCAAGAATTCACAGTGACTTTAAATTCGAGTATTAAGTACTCAGTGCAATACTAAGTTGTACATCAAAAAGTTTACAAAACACAAAATTATACTGCCAGTAAGAACATTTAGTTTTTGGAATTTTTAATGTTTAAGTTTACACAACTTAAGAGAATTAAGTTATTTGGACTGCAGGGTTTACAGTGTGACACACTCTAGCTTTGGAACATTAAGACATCTACTCTGTTCAGGGCAAAGCAAAAGTGAAGATTCCCCCACAATGTTCAGACTTCTAGGTATTTCGGTTTTTAATTTACCAAATCACAGTTCCATGGGGTTAGAAACTTCAAAACAGTTTTGTGTAGCTTGGAAAATTCTAGAAAATTGTCAAGCCATTCAACAATTAGCCTCACTGGAATCAGCATGTAGATAGTTATTAGGACCGACCATCATTAAGAATAGGATACAGAAGCGTCAAAGTTTCAGTTAATGTGAAGCATAGCGAGTCAAATCAATGTGTCGAAACAGCCACGTGACCCTTGACGTTTGAAACTTCGAACGTCATCAGTGCTTCACACTTCGCTTCAATGGTTTGATGCATTTTATATAGGCTACCTGTTCATTCAGCGCCAGAGCTGTCTCGCATTCAACAATGTTGGGTTGTGAGAAGAGAAAGATCTGGAGAGCTTTGGTGACAGATGAAGTGTCAGCGTTCAGAAGTATAAATGGACAAGGACCAGAACAGAATTTTCCCCTCTTTTAAATGTTGACGTAAGGCTGAAACGGCGAGTGCCGCTTCACATGCGCTCGTTATTTCATGCCGTGACTCCATTAACCACCAGATGTCGCTGTTCACACGGAGACTGAAAAGCTTCGACTCTTGATCCGCCAAAATACTGTAGAAAGAAGCCTCAAAGCTTCACGGGACTTCAGTTACCCCATCACTACCAAATGATGTTGTACAGCAACAAAAGGGACTCGCATCCTCTTTAAATTAATACATTTCACTTAAAATGAAAAGGAATGCCATTTTTTGAATATTGCTAGTGTCATTCCTGTGGACTGCTGAAATTCACCAACTTGATTTAGATTATTCTTTACCCTTTGTACTGATCAAAACATGCAATTCGAGTTCTTATACCGTTTTCCTCTTCTCTATAACCAGACAATGAACTACTTTGTGCACAGCAGGGCCACACCAAAATAAAGTTTGTGCATATAAAGTCCCAGCACGGGCAGGGATGGCTACAGTGTTTAAATCAACTGGGTGCATTCATGGTCACACACCGAAAAAATCAATACTAAGATACCAGGAATTGCACGCAATGTAAAATCTAAACAGGAGAGCTGGTGAAAGTGCTACTACCAAGAATGGCCACACCTGAAGGAAGTCTAAGATACGAGCATAGCATGTGAGAAACGGCAAACTGAAATGGAGGTTAAAGATAGTTCTCTAGAAGAATGAAGATAAATCCCTAGAGACCAGCTACACCCCTGGCACTTATTGCGATTACCCACCGGTTAATGCAATGGAGAACAAGGAACCATTTAGTCTAATGCAATGAAACACACTGGACAGGCAAGCAAAGCTTTGCCCCATTTCAGAGAACACACTAGAAGTTTGTTTGGAATGGAACCCAATTCCCATGAAATCATAAACTCAAGAGGAGTGCCAAGTGTTGGCTCTGGCATTAAATAGGCAGTAGATCTGCCAAAGCCACCCACCTTCACAGAATTATCCAAACATTTTGCACCAAAGATTACCTTGAGAAAATCAATTTGGTTGAAACCTTTAAAATTTAGAGGCGAGGGAATGGAATGACACCAAAGCCCCCAACCCGATTCCTACAACTAAGGCTGGATAGGGTTCCCAGAAATTATTTATGAGACAGCACAATGTAGGTCAGGTTCTAGTAAAGTCAAATGAGTAAAGAGATCAGTCATATAATCAAAACAAGTTTTTATTAATATTTCAGATTCATTTTTTGCCAGTTCAACCTTCTTAAAGCAAGTACAGCCAAAATGAGCATCACCACTACAAGGGTAGTTGCAGCTCCTAACACCAGGTATCCAGTGGGAAGAGAGGCTGTGGGAGAAAAAAAGCAAAGGATAGTTACACCCAAAATTCTCCAGATCACAATACCAAGGATCATATTGATCCTAGTATATTGGCTTAATCCAGGATCAAGATGATTACCTTCTTGCTTCAGCCTGGATGTTTCCACCTGGTCAGCCTCAAAGATTACAGGACCACTGTGAAGGAGCACATTCTTCTTGGCAAGAGCAATCTGGGCCACCTTGTCTGCAGCTCTGCCTGATCCTGAAAGCAGAATGGGTAGGATTAAACCAAACTCATTAAACCATCCATGAGAAGTAGCCAAATGCCTATACAAACTGCTAAAAAAAAAAAAATAGCGCAGTCTAGACAAAACGGCAGTGCTGGAGTTGTACAAAGCATTAAAAACCAGGTATTAGAAAGGCACCACAAAAACCAAAGTGGCCAAAAGCTACTCACTTCTAGCAGGACAAGACAGAGTACAGGGGTCTGCTGCAGAAGGGTAGCAGGCAGCAGCAACACAGTAGATGAAGATCTACAAAGAGACAGTAAGGACACAGTTGAACCCAAACAGGTCTAGAAGTCCCAGACAATAAAATTCTCACTAGATTCCGAGACACTCCAAACCAGAGAATATACATTTCAAGTGAAACCATATTAAACATCAAGGAGGCAAAAAACAAAATTCCCACTTAAAGGAACCAACCTTTTCTGCCAAGGCTTGCCGAGCGACAGAATCAACAAAAGCAAACATCTCAAACACAAATCTCTTGTAATGACTTGGGTAGGGCACTCCAGATGTGCTGTCCACAGTCACCAAGCTGGTTAAATAGTTGTCCCCTGTGTTTGGACACCTGGGACAAGAAAAATTCCACAGTTAGCACGGAACAGCCAACATCTTCTCCCCACCATCAAACCAGGAGCACATACCCATTCACCAGAAGGCTCCACTGGGGCTGGCTGGAAGCAGAAGGTCCTGGGGTGACCCAGCAGTCCCCAAGAGTCAGCACAAGGTTAGGGTCAGTCCTGTTCACGATGTGCACTTCCACAGCCACAGGATCCCTCAGAGTTTTGGTCACTGGGTAGTCAGCATCCACATAGTAGGAGCCATAGGAGGAATCTGGCCATGGAAAGGAAGGGGCATGAACATAATGGTCAAAGATTGCCATCTAACATACAAATCTGCTCATTTAACAAAAAAACACACACACACACACACACACACACACCACACAAAACCCACACTCAACTTTTCAAAGACAAGGAGACACCACCCCATAAAGTACCTGTTGCAATGACCAATTCCAGGTCAAATGGCCCTTGCTCTACTACTGGAAGAGGTGGTGCCACAGTATACACCTCAGCCTCCACTTGCACATCCTGGCTTCCCGAGTAGGTGCACTGGAAGAACAACCTGAGGAGAGAATCACCACATCATAGCAGGTAGAGCACATTTAGGGTTAGAGGAAGCAGGTTCAGAAGCCTTACTTGTAGACACTGTCCCTGGTGATGGAGCCCTCTGGACCAGTCCTCACAGTGATGGCAGCAGACATGGTGTTCTGGTAGGTCACATTGCCACCAACCATCTGAAATAGGGACATCAGTCAATGCTGACCACTACATCTTGAGGAATGTCAGCTTGCCACACTACTAGAACTCCATTTTCCTCTTTGAAGATATTCAAAGAGATTCTCTACCAGGAATCAACCCCATTTAAAAACCCTTTACATCTTATCAAGCCAAAGGACAATGCTAAACGCGTTTTTTTCAACTAGTGACTTAAGGTTTGCCTTCTAGTCAACATTGCTTCATTCTAGATGGAGGCTCACCTGAACTGTGCTGCCACAGGTACTGACTGGAAACTGGTACATGACAAAGCTAGACAGGCTGGTCACAGGGCTGCAGCCAACAGAACTACTGTCCCCCAACTGGAGGGAGCCAAGTTCCAAGGGAGGAAGGGTCACATTCTTAGATACCACCACCACAAACTGGCCATCCAGGGTGCACTGCACAGTCACTAGCCAAAGCAAACACAAGCATGAACATCCAATAAGATCCAGCTTTGCTTACTCACACCCTCCAACCACTCACCATCATTGGCATAGTAGCATGGACTGGTGCTGCTACTGGAATCATAGCAACAGTTGTTGGCTTCACAGTCTGCTTGAGTAATGGATGAAGACCCTCCACAAGGGAGCTTCTCACCATCTGCCACTGTGCATCTCTCAGCAACACTCCCAGATCGGCGAGCTGCGATGTTCAAAAAGCCCATTTAGAAGAGAGAGAGAGAGAGAGAGAGACTCATGGTGCCAATCCAAAAGAGAAATCATACCTGGCTTCGGACAGGTGAAGGTTTTCACATTTGATCGAGATCCAACAGCAATAGTCACGACATACTGGGATCCCTATAGAGAACAGGAGAGGCTCAGACCACAACACAAGATACACAGCTTAATTAATAGTAGCTACCAACGACTAAAGCATCAGCGATACTCACCTGCTCAGACACGTGAGCGTACGATGAAGAAAAGGGGACCGTTATTGTGGTGCGGCCAGACATTACACGGAGGACAATTCCTGGGAGTTCCTTGGTTACCTTTACAAGTCCGCCTCTCGTCTCTAAAATAAAATACAAAAGTTTAAGTCCAAGGACAACATTTACACGAAGTTACGAAGAAGTCCCAGTAATCGAGGGAACGTCGCACTCACTCTGGAGAAAAACAAGTGGAGAACCAGAAAATGACAAGGTCATCGTGTTGTCGTCGTCGCATTTCTTAGTCACGTCCTCTGACCGAGCAAAAGCCAAATGAGCACCCTGCACCCAAACGACCAGCCAGAAAAGACACCAGTAATCCAAACGCGCCATGTTGTAAATGCGGCAAAATGGAACAAGACATAAGGTAGAGAGCGCGCGCGCGGGTTTAAATAATCTGCGGCTGCAGCGGCGCACGCAGGTGACTCGTTAGTGAGGAGGCGCGAGAATGGAGCGCGGGAAATCGGCGCCACTCCATCTGCACCTGCGGCTTTATTGATCAATCAGCACGTCACAACATCGGACTGATACGTCCAAAGGAAGATCGCGTAGAAACGATAGCTCTGCTGGTGGACCTGTCTGTTAATTTAATGAGGGGAATCAAGAAACATCAAGGAAGAAAAGAGACGAGAGATGTGTGATCAACAAGAATTTCTAAAGAGGAACTTTGTAAAAAAGACGGTTTGGGAATGATCCGGCGCCATGTTGGATAATCTTAAACCACATTCTTTGTCTTCTGTGTTAATAATATCTGATTGTTTAAAAATTATAATAGTCATAATAATACGTCCAGCAGTATCGATGTCAAGTGAATTTAGTTTATTTATTATTAATTTTTTACGTTCAGTGTTGTTATAATGCAGAAGACAAAATTCCTCCTTATGTTGGATTTGGGGAAGAAATTATAAATGTGCTCCCCTATTTCTTTTGCTACGTTTTTTATTATTGTTTTTAACAAAAATAGTATCTTTTCTGTTTTTAGCTTTTGCTAGTATTTAGACTTAGCGTTTATCTTATCAGTGATGAGTTTCCCTAAATCGATGCTCAATATTAGCGATTAACGCGTAACTTTAAAATACACACAGCTAATTTCCGAGGTGCTTTTTCGTTCGTTTTCTAAAATCCTGTTTAAGCAGCCACTTTATAAAGTCCTATTACCCCGGTCCTGAATTCTTCTACAAAAATAAAATCACATATCGACGGTAATGTAGCCGATTGGCACTGATTTCATTTTAAGGAGATGCTTTATATTTATGCCTTTCTAACACTTTTTTTTTTTATTATTTTTTTTATTTCCTCATCGCTTATCTTTACAGAATAATTTTTTTTTGCTGCTTTCAAATTTTTCCACTTTAAAAAAAACTGCTGTATTTTTAAATAAGTATATTACAATGTTCACATGTTTACAGTTTTTTAATGTATAATGCTCTGAATTCTGCCATATGTTGCTTGCGTTCAATGTTTTTACAGTAGTGATGAACTTCTCCAGGCTGGTGGTCAGGCTCTGACATTGCAAGCCAAAGTTTGCTTTCATTTTGGAGACGCGAATCATCCCAACTGACTATAAAGCGGGACCTGTCGTACTGTGTGCAATGGGAAGGGTGATCACCAGGATTGTGGCATCTGCAAGAGGATAACACGGCTGTCAGTGACAGGTAAGGTCCTTGTTAGTGTCATCCTTTGTAGGACCCATGATCTCTTGCTCACCTACCAGAGACCAGAGCAGTCTGGTTTTGCGCCTAAGAAGTCTGCCATTGACCACATCCTGCAACTGAGGGTTCTCATGGTGTTCAACCGCGAATATCATCAGAGGTTCTTTGCATTCTTTGTCAATCTTCATAAAGCATTTGACTCAGTTGACTGAGCTGCACTGTGGGACATCCTGAGACTTCATGGGAGTCCCTGAAGGTTGCTGGATTTCATGGCCAGGCTGTACACTGGTATTGTCAGTGCTGTGCAGAGAGAAGGCAACCCCTCTTTGTTTCTTCCAGTTGATTCTGGTGTCCAACAGTGGCGTGTTCTGCTCCTACTCTGTTCAATGCTGGCAGGGTCGTGGGGTCCAGCAGCTGTGGGGCATCTGTTGGTGAAGAGAGATTCACTGATCTTGATATTGCCAATTTGGCTGATCTTCGTGGAGTCAATGGAGGCTCTGATCAGGGGACTCGAGAGACTGAGTGAGGAGTCTAAGTTTGCGAGGGTCCTGATAAAAACCAAGAGCCAGGCCTTGGTTCTTTCTGTCTGTCTGCAGAGACAAATTTGACCTTGTTGAGAGGTTTACTTACCTCTGTAGTGACTTTCTGGTTGCTCTTCCTCTGAACTCAGTAGATGGATAGGGAGAGCATGGGGTGGTCATGAGATCATTGGAAAGGGGTGTGTGGCTTTCCCGAGTTCTATGACAAAGGACGAAGGACTAAGTCTTTTCTGTCCTTGTACTTCCTGTTTGTGAGACATGGATGCTATCCCGTGACCTGAGATGAAGACTGGACTCCTTCATGTGTGTCTCTTCAGAGAATCCTTGAGGCCTGCTGGTTTAACTTTGTGTTGCTCACAGAGTCCTGAATGAGGCACGTGACCTCCACAGCTAGCAGAGCTGACAATGGGTCAACAGGTCATGGCTCAATTGGGTCAACAATATTGGATGGATCACGTGGGTAATGGGACAGTGTCCATGACCTACTGACTAACGATAATATTTGCCCGAAGCGCTTTGAAATTTTAATATGAGCCTGAAAATACAAAGCTGTTTCATTCCATGTCCCTGTATGTAATAAAATGAAAACAGCTGCAGAATTATTAGGCCTACCTACTTACTTATCTCTAAGACGACTGACCGATCAATTGAGTTGATTTCTAAGTTTACAATAAAATACACCGAACAGAAAACAAAGTAATCCTCGATGTAATATTTTAATTTCACTATTATATTTTAAGTACAGAGGAGAATTCAACATAATATGATTTAAATTTGTTTAGCGTCCTGGGCCCAGTTGTTCAAAAGTAATCCAATGGGATTTGGGATAACAGATCGGATTAAATCTTGAAAATGGGTTGTTCAAAGGGAAAAGAGGGACCCTGGTATCGGATCAGATCACCTAATCCAATCTCAGTTTTAATCAGGATCAAACAGTCTTTTGTGTTGTTCAGACGTTTATTTCTAATTTGGGTCACATTTGGTCCCAAACATCAGGATAATCCTGATCCCAACACAGAGGTGGATTCAGTGTGGATTTCTGGCACACCATAAAATATAACTTGAAAATTGATCAAAAAAGCTATGTTTGCAGGTGACGTATACATCTATTTATATTTTGTACAATTGTTGAACTAGGACAGTGACAATGTAAATAAAGTAGGGAGTAAGACATGAGGCCTTTTGGTATAGTCAAAGGAAAAAAAATCCCTGTGAAATATCAGTACTCAAACAAAGTCTCAAAGCTCAAAAAGCTCTACTGTCCATTGTATTTTAATGAAAATGACAATTACTGTTACTCAAGTCGTCAGGCAGAAGTAATGTCTTACAATTGCATCCCTGATCACACGTCCAGTCTGGCCGTCATTTGGAGCGAACATTGGAGGTTGCTCTGGTTGCACTTCATCAGGCTCAGGTCCATCATATATGTCATCAAGAACAACATTACGCCTGGTGGCAATGTCATGCAGGACAATACAGGCTGGTATTATATTGTATGCCACCTTGGGTGCCACCCGCAAGTAGTTAAGGCATGCAAAGCGCCACTTCAGGACTCCATTTAAGCGCTCAATTGCGCGTCTTGTTTTGCAATGTGCAGAGTTGAAGCCTGCCTGCTCAGGTGTGTTTGCAACTGGAAAAGGGGGTCATCAGCCATGGTAGGAGTGGATAAGCACCGTCTCCCAGTATTATGCCATTTGGTCGGTTGGACTGGAGCTTTCTGTATAGTGCGCTCTCCCTCAGGATACGTGCATCCTGGACAGATCCTGGCCACTTGACAACACAGTTTGTGATGATGAGGTCAGCGTTGGCCACAAGTTGGACATTGATGCTGTGCCTCCCTTTTCAGTTCACATACTGCCACTCCCTTTCATGAGGCGCTTGAATGTGTGCATGAGTACAATCAATAACACCAATAGTATTAGGCATGTTCCCCAAAAGAAAGAAACTTTGCTTAGTTTGCGCCATCTGGTCATCCTTGGGAAATTAAACAAATCCATTGACCAGACTGGCCAATTCAACTGAGACAGCTTTCACCACATTACTAACAGTTGATTTGTCCACCCCCATATTGTCACCAACAACCTGGTAGAAAGTCCCAGAGGCATAAAAGCGCAGTGCAGTTAGGCCCTCTTCCTCCACAGACAGAGCGTGACTCCTTTTGGTGTTGTGCTGTAACTTTGGCCTGACAAGGTCTGCAATGTTCTTGATATCATCCCTGCCAAAGCGAAAACGGGCATACAGTCCCTCTGTAGTGTATAGCGCAAGTGGTTTGGCACGCTCAGCATACTCCTTCCCAACCTGTGGTAGCGATGAACAACACCCGCCAAGCCAATGCCTCTGTAAACCGATGAGGGAGGTGTGTAAGAAATTGGTGATTTTATTTGGTCACACACCAATTAAGCAACAACGAGCTGACTGGTTTGTCATGTGTTGATTTACCCCAATCAAGCACAGGGCCTATAAAATCAGTGTTAGCTACACAAAAGAGACGGAACCATGGACTCAAAAGGCCCTGATTTCACAGTGGCAGAAAACCATGCACTGTTGGAGGGTGTTCGGTGCCATTATTACTCGATAGTAGGACACTTCAGTTCTTTAAAGGGGAGAGAAGTGACCAAGATATGCAAACAGAACATTCAGGAGGACATCACCATGAATGTGAATGCCATAAGCGCTGGTGAGAAAAGGGGCACAAAACAACTCATATTAAGATGTAAGAACATTAAAGCCAAGGCAACAAAGGACCTTGCTGAGGCCAAAAACCCCAGAATGGGTAACAAGCCTTTCAAGAGGGGTGAGTATACTGACATTGTCCTTGACATTATTGGTGGTGACAAATCAGAAGCTCTGCATGGAATTGATGGTGTTGAAGTCGATGGTGAGCCCACAGTTACAGAGGAAGGTGGGCCTGGTCCTTCTAATGAACAGGAAATATTTGTTCTCCATCTCAGTCAAGTGGTTGAGGAAGAAGGTGGATCCACACAGACAGAGCCAGCTGTTGTCACAGAACCTGTGTAAGGATTCGCCAAACCTGGATGGTGATGCATAGGAGGTGCTTCTTACAAGAGAAACTGAAAGAGCAGAAGTGCAGCTTCTTGTGGCAAAGGAACGACTCCTCCTTACCCAACTACAACAAACTAAAGTCAGAACGGAAATCCAACTCCTAAAAACAGAAATTGAAAGAGCTGGTCTCTGTACCAATGAAAAACTGTAAATGTTCCTTATGTTGTTGACTATTGGACTTTTTTGTTTTACAATTATATAAAAACTAGCTTCGCTGCAGTCACTGTAGTTGGAATAATTATGTATCTACATGTGACTTATAGAGCTTCTTTATATAAAACATAGTCTACTAAACACTAAAGTACAAAAATGAAGTAGAAAGTAACAGTAAACTGCAACACCGCCGGGAACACCGGCACACCACGTCTACTAAACACTAAGAAACACTAAATAGAAACACTAAAGGAAAAAAATACTATTTAGTAAGTACTGTGTCTAGTAAACAGTAAATCAGTAAAGGAGAGAGGAGTAAACACTAAGGAAAAAGAATGGCAAGACCGCATTAGCTGCGGAGCTCAGCTAGGAGCAAAATGAAGTGAATGAAATGAGGTGAATGGGAGAGGAGATGATCACGGGACTCCCCCACCCGCCTTAACTCTCCATCCCTCCACAAACACACAAACACAGTCTCTCGGATCCCAACTCTCCTTTATATTCATAGATAACCACAGTGCATATGTGGGGAAATATTTTATTCTTTCAGACATTCATTCATTTATTCTTGTGAGATTGAAATGGAATCTGGCTGTTTATAAATGAAATGGAAAAATATTTGTTTATTGTGGTGTTTTATGTTTCACATGATGGCTATTTGGCTACTGGTATTTTTGGTCCCCCTGTTGTTCTTTACATAGCCCGTAGGCTACACTGTGGGTTCCATTTAAAGCATTAGTAAACCGGATTTGGGAATCCTGAATATTCTGTATCTGGATAACAGTGATCAAATCTAGTGTTGCTTTGAAAAACCAGCATGAAAGTAAAATGAAGTACCAGATCCTGGGTAGCAAAACAAGGGATTTCAAAATCCAGATCATTTTTATCCCGATTAAATAGTTTGAACAACTGGGCCCTGGAGACCTCAGCCATCAAGCTGCCTCCCCCTAGTGGCCATTCCACAGCTTAGTCAGTGCTGGGCCAGCCAATCTGTTCAAAGGACCCGTCTACCCAGCAATTCCTGTGATCCTCCATCAGAGCTGACTTTACCTTAGGCAGCCAAAACAACTTGGCAGGGGGTCTGTGGCACCAAATGCCATATTTGAGTACTGAGAAGAGAAACAGAATAGGTGAGGGTTAGTAACAAATTCTAACTATCATGTTACTTATGTTTTAGTGCAAATGACTGGCAACAGAGAAAAAGTCTGTACTGTTAATCAGCAGCTCTAGTCAGGGTTAGGGTTAGGGTTATTTTTCTTTGTCTGCCAGACCTAGGCAGACTTGTATGGAGAACACAAAGCATACAGACAGACAAACAAACCCCAGAAGCCTTGAACGATGTCACCCAAGTGTATCATATTGAATGTTTCAGCGTCAGAGGTGACAGCTTCACTCGTTTATTGTCTCATTTAAAAGTCAAACCACCGCACATCCAGGGGGCATTTTTCAGCAATTACCACCCCCAAAATAAAACGCTTACCATTGAAAAAAATACAGGCGTGGCATTTTCACTAAATCCTGACAGATGACTTCTCAATTGTGATGTAATTTGTGTTTATATCAAATTCAAAGATTCCTTTACTTAGAATCTGCTGATAAACTAAGAATAGATAACAAAAAATGGCACTCGCATGCAGTAATATTTTCAAATGTTTGTCTTCTGATACAGTATGTCGCATGTACAAGTAATGTTAGGGTTGTCTTTTCAACTCTGCGGTGTCCCCAGATATGTCGACTGTGCCCGTCTACAGTTTCACATTGATAACACAAAAAAATAAAAATGACAGCGTTTGACACCACCGGACCCCCTCTTCTGTGCAAAACCTCTCCAAACGGGGTCCAGGTTCAGGACAAATTTCATAGTGAATCAAATTAAAACTCTGACACCCCCCTCCTTAAATTACATTCTTATAACCAAGAACCCCTCCCGAGCCCACCTACACATCTGCATTGTTTGCTCCCGCTTCAAGTCGCGTTTGTTCATTCCGCACACGCTCAGCTGTGTCTCATTATGTCCATATATGGTGATCGACGTAGCGGTGGGGGCGTCACAGTCGTTGCCAATCAATGGTGTGAGTGAGATATGTGAGCGAGTGACCTACTGACTCCGAGTTAATGACCCGGAAATGTGATGTGGCATCGCGCCTCTTCTTATTTGGAGGATATCTCAGAATTGATGCTTCCACACAGTAATGTGTTTGGACTCGTTTAGGTCAAGAGGATCTGCCGATGGGATAGACTCGTCACTTGGAGAGGGGGGATGTGTGTGTGTGGCCCTGCTGTGCACAAAGTAGTTCACTGTCTGATTATAGAGAAGCGGAAAACGGTATAAGAACTCTAAAATGACATCTTTTGTTAAGTACAAAGGGTAAATAAGAAACTAAATCGACAAGTTAGTGAACTTCAGCATAGCCACAGAAACAACGCTAGCAATATTCAAAAATTAAAGGACATTCCTTTTCTCTTTTGTAAGTGAAATGTGAAATTTAAAGAAATAAAGAGGAGGATGTGCGTCCCTTTTGTCGATATGCTTTGCTGTACATCATCATTACTAGCAATGAGAAAATGAAGTCCCGTGAAGATTTGAGGCTTTCTTTCTATTTGTGCAGATCGAGATTCGAAGTTTTGAATCCTCAGCACCTGTTTAAACAGCGACATCTGGCGGTTAACTGAGGACACGGCCAGAAAAAAAGACGGCAAGTGGAGCGGCTTCGCTGATTCAGGCTCATGTCACCAGGAAAAGGACTTTGTTGCGACTCATCTTGATCCAACTTTGCGAGGATTTAGCTTTGTTGAAAACCTAAAGAATCTGCAAGGGTTCTTCTAACAAGTGAAGGCCTCCATTCTCGTGCTTGCCATCGAACCGAGTGACTTAGCTGCCGATGATGAGACTGAAGCAGCAGATGTGTCAGATGTCCACTTGAGCACGACTCTGGGACTGTTGCACAAAAAGCTGATGGCTGATCCATTTGCATGGCGCAGGAGCTCCCATGAGATAGTGACATATTGAAAGCACCATTGTTTCAGTAAATCTAACTTCAGTGAAGCTCCACACATTAAAGTTCACCAGACATTGGTATTAACTCAAGAAATCAACAAGTATAAAGAATGCACACCATCAATGTCCACAAAAAAAAAAAAAGAATTGTGTAATAAAGTGGAATGACACACCGAAAAGTAGGTACCCCCACAGTAGTATAATGTCAGGCGGCTTCTGTCAAAATTTAATCCGAGTTTGATTGATGAGATTAAACCACGCCCCTTTTTAATCGATGACCGGAAGTCCCGCCCCACCCACCATCTGTTGTTAGTTGACCTTGATGACCTTTCAGGAAGTCCCTCCCCACCCCGGTTGTTTTGTTGACCTTGGATGACCTTGATCCGGGCCCCTGTTGATTAATGACAGGAAGTCCCCTCCCCCAACCACCTGTTGTTTGTTGACCTTTAGCCCAGCCATCTGTTTTCCCCAGGAAACTGTCAAGGGCAATTTGATGGATGCCCCCACCCTCCTTGAACCCCCACCACCCCGCCCCCCTGCTTGGCCACCTGCATTGCCCCATCTCACTAGGGCAAGTTCAGACATGCCCAAGGGCTGCCTAGGCCCCCCTTGAACCCATCACCACCCCCACCACTTCCCAGCCCCCCACCCCTCTTCCAAAGAGGTTCAGGCATGCTGCATCCGGTCCCTGGACAAGTTCAGGCATGTTCCTATCCATACCCAGACTGAATGGCCTGCCTAAGCCTCACTGCAGCACATGATGTCTGGCCCTCCCTCCTGGGACACTTCTGAAACTGTTGTATAAAAAGTCGTGCATTTTCCTCAGTTCTAAACACTCTGTGAAGAAAAAATGGAATCTATGACCGACGCCCCGGTGAAGCATCAGTTCCGTAGGCTCTATTCTAAGGATCGTTTGAAAAAGGTTAAAAGATGTTTGGTTCCTGAGTTTCTTCAAGCTGGAGCGACCGACGAGGAACGGGTCAAGTTGTGCAAACAATGGTAGAATCATGCGCGATCGATAAGGAAAATGTCATCCGCCTGTAGTATTCAAGGACTGAATTCTGCAAGCTGAAGCGACGGCCCGGTAAAGGACTAACTGGTTGAAACATCGTTCGAATCGGCGGCACAATTGTAAAACCCCTTTATTTACGCCCCCCATCCCTCTTACCATAAATACTCAGTCTGTCAACGGATCCAGACAAAGGATCAGACCGTTTCAGAATTCTTTGAAGCTTTTAAAAGCTCTCGGCATATAGTCAACTCCGGACTCTGAAATGACGGATGCCGGCGTAACAGCCTCGGGGTTTCCGCCTAAGACTCCAAAGACTGCAGCTTCAAGACCTGAATCTTACCATTTCTATAACTCTGGCCGGATGGATTGCCTTCAGGACCACCAAGAATCTGACCCGCGTTATTTTACTATACGGCCTGATTACACTCTCTGGTCAAGAGACCTTGAGACAGACAGCGGATTCCAGTTTCCTTGGTCTAGTCGCGGCCACCCGTCACAGCCAATGGTGATCAGCCGGACACTGGCGTCTCCGTTAATGGCGATCAGACAGAAACCTCTTACCTAGCTCCAGGACAGCCTTGGGTGCACAAACAAGTTCCGCAGGAGCCGATGTTGATAGGACTTTCTGAGACAAATATGGATTGCCCCGATGGGGTACTGCCAGAAACCTGGAAAAAGGCCCTGCAGCTTGTTAAAGGTCTGATGACTTCTCTGCTGGACATTATTGTCTACTGCGACCAGAAAAAAGAATGTCAAGGCTGTGGTATAAATCACCCTGCCCAGGTAAGGCATACATGCCTCTTTGAACCTGAAATCGGCTACCGTCAAGGTCGCTTTCAGAAGATTCTGAATATTTTCCGTAAATATTGGCTGAAACGACTAGCTGTTAAAGTTCTCGGGTATTTTAATATTCTACTGCCGATTCCCAAAATATGTGTAGTGGTTGAAAAGACTGTAGATGAATTTGAAAGTACCAGCTCTATTCATGATACTGTAATGCAGTCATTTTATGAAATGGATGAATACTCCTACTGTGTAACCCGCCGTGTGGCAAATGAGTTTTGTGAAATATTAATCATGAGGGTCATATGAATCTGTGGACCAAATATGACCTGGAACTTGATGATATGATAGAGCTGATGGGTCTTTCTGAGCCTGAAAACACAAACGCCTGAAAAAATTCAGACTCTTAAATAAAGGTTTTCTAATTTTTAACTGGTGTCAGTGTCTGTTTTATCACCGGCGATGGAGCAGGTCTTGGAAAAAACATATTATAACTCTGAGAATCCCGGATCCTTGGGGGGTAAGGATTCCTTGAAAAGAGCTCTCTAAGCGGGTCACCATATTGGGTCCCAAGAAGTGTCAGATTGGTTATCTGGGCAATACACCTACACGATACATAAACCGCCAGAATCCATTTTAAAAGGAATAAGGTGTATGTTTCCAATATTGACGGCCAATGGCAGGTCGATCTGGATATGACAAACCTGTCCGAGTATAACAGAGGTTACAAGTATCTACTGACTTGTATAGATATTCTTTCTAAATACGCTTGGGTCAGGGTTCTGAAAAACAAAACGGGTAAAGAAGTAACCAGGGCTTTTCGAGAAATTTTGGAGGAAGGTAGAGTACCGTCAAACTTCAGACGGATAGCGGTAAAGAGTTTCTCAATCGGGAATTTCAAAGCCTGATCAACAAACACGGATAAAACATTTCACCACAGCTAGTGAATTAAAGGCTTCGTGGTGGAGAGGTTCAATCGAACTCTGAAGACCAAAATGTGGCGTTATTTCAGCTCCCGGAATACCGGTCCTATCTGCCGGGCTACAGGACTTGGTGAAATCTTATAATCTCAGCTATCACCGAGGTATAAAATGGCCCCTGCTGAGGTGAGTAGTTCCAATTCTTGGAAAGTCTTTAAAAACTTATACGGCCTAACTAAAACCAAAAGAAATCTAAAATATAAATTCAAAGTCGGCGATACGGTCAGAGTATCAAAATCCCGAATCCTTTTACCAAGGGCTACGAACAAACCTTTTCAGACGAGGTATTTACCGTTTCTGAACTAGTCCCCAGGGATCCGCCCGTCTACAAGCTCAAGGATTATGACGGTGAAGACATTATAGGTTCGTTTTACGCCGAGTTACAAAAGATTCGAGGTACGGACGTCTTTAGGATTGAAAAGATTTTGGCGAAAAAAAATATCCGTAGAAAAAAGCATATTTTGGTGAAATGGTTCGGTGGCCCAAAAGTTTAACAGTTGGATCCCTGAAAGCTATGCAAGACGTTAAATACTGAGAATCAAAATTAGTATTTCATTCACGGTCTGATCACAATGGAGAGAAAAGCTTTTACGTTGTACTACCCAGCAATTCTTCCCAAGATGTTTTCCCTAATAATACCATCGAATTTACCGTCAAATTATCCGCCAATCGAACTACAGGGCCCCTGGGAAGTTGGATTGGCCGAAATTCAGTATCCGCACACCTGGAATACCCTAGACAAACCGGATAATGAATTTATGTTGGTGAATCCGCTAATAGCTAAATTTTATAGTATTCCCGCGGGCTATTACTCTAGTGTCGAGAAAGTGTCAGACAAGATGAATGAAGTGGTGTTGAAAGATTCGAAATTCTTGGAGTCCCGTTCATCAGACCCTGCGAAATTCCGCTATAGCGCTAAAGCGTAGATTCTATTTCTCAAACACTGTGAAGGATGAAACTCTGCATGTCAAGGGACAATTAGGTAGGATTCTAGGAGCTCATCCGGACAAAACTATTGGTCTGGTGAATGAAGCTCCTTACCCCGCGGATATCAGAGCGGGGTTTTATTCCTTGTACGCCTACAGCGACATTGTTTCTCACCAAAGAGTCGGAGACAGCTACGTCCCTCTCTTGAGATGCGTACATATTGAGGATGAGATGAATAAGATTACCACAATCACCTACGACAAACCGCACTACGTTCCGGTTAGCAAGAATCAGTTTGATACTTTGACCATTGAAATAAAGACGGATCAGAACAAAGCGGTTCCATTTCAGTTTGGCAAGGTCCTAGTCAAGTTACATTTCAGACCCTCCAAGAGGTGTATACACGACTAATACTGAGATGAGATCTTACCTGGACCCCAACCCTTACGTGCATTATTATGAAGCCCAAGCCGGTAACGGACTCCCCGGGTTCTCTGGGTCCCCAGTGATGTACGGCTCTGGGATCGGAGGGATATTTCGAGGGCTATTTAGAAGAGCTTTGCCTCTCCTGAAAAGAGGATTCGAAATTGTCAAGCCACACATTAAATCAGCCGCTAAGAATATTGTCAAAGACGTGGTGGCTGGAGCCGTGTCAGGAGCGATGACTCGAGGAAACGAAGAAAATCAAGCTGGGGCTGGCCTAATGGTGATGAGGAAAACTAAACGTAAGAGGCCTCCCGGGTCACGACCAGCCCCGATCATCAAAAAGACGCCGCTCAGCTTTTACTTCATTTTCTTCTCTCGCCACAAGGATAAGTCCGCGCCGCAGAAAAAGAAATCGAAAAACATTTTTAACTCAAGATGTCTTTCGCTCATCGAATGTCTCAAGAGTGTGTGAAATCCGAACTGGACTTGTTTACGGTACCCTATACTCAGACTAGTGTAGAAAAAAGCATCTATGTCGAGGTCCCCCCTCTCTCAGCTCTATCTGAAGTCGCCCGCTGGAGTTTCTGATTACCGGAATGGGGAAGACTACTTGGACCTGAATAACACGCTTCTACACGTCCGCTGCAAAATCGTCAATGCCGACGGAACTAATCCACCCCCCGTGGCCAAGGTAGCCTTTGTTAATTATCCGATAGCCGCTTTATTTCACAAGTGGATGTAACCCTGGGAGATCGCTTAATATCCCAGAGTTCCAACCTTTACCCGTATAGGGCCCTTTTGAGGGATTGTTAAATTACAGCAGTGAAACTCTCAAGTACCAATTTGGTACGGGTCTTTTACAAAGACTCGGCCGAAACATGAAAACACAACCTTGGACGGTCCGAATGAGGGGTTCAAAAAGAAACGGTTATACGCCCAGGGTAAGACAGTAGAACTCCTTGGATCTATTCATTCTGACCTATTTTTTCAAGAAAAATTAATTCTAAACGGAGTGGACGTCAGAATAAAAATGGTGCGTAGCAAAAATGAATTCTGTCTGATGTCCGGAGATGCCGAGCGTTACAAAGTAAACATTTTAGCCGCCTCTTTTGTCAAGAAAGTTAAAGTTTCAGCGGCGGTGAAATTGGGGCACGACACGCACTCACAAACGCCAACGCCAAGTACCCCTTGGAAAGAGTGAATATGAAAGTTCTCAGTTTACCGGCCGGGATTCGGGTGAGCAATCAGGAGAATTTGTTCTTGGGACAATTACCCAAGTACGTGGTCCTAGGCATGGTGGATAATGACGCCTTTTCCGGGGATTACGCCAGAAACCCCTTCAATTTCAAACATAACCATGTGGAATTCCTGGCCTTGTATTTGGACGGAGAACAGATTCCCGCCAAACCATTTCAGCCCAATTTTGCTAATGACACCACCGCCGAGAATATTACAACCTGGTGTTGGCCACGGAAAACACTTGAAAGACCAGCCTCTAGCCATCAGCCGTTCTGAATTCTCTAAAGGTTACACCCTGTTTGCCTTTGATTTGACGCCAGATCAAGAATGCGGGGACCATTTCTCATTGATGAAAACAGGGAACATGAGATTTGAAATCCGCTGCAGCCCCTACCCCATACTGTGAATCTAATAGTGTACGCGGTCTTTGACAACATTATTGAAATAAACCAGAGAAGAAATATACTTTATGATTACTAAAAAGCATGAATACCCTGCAGATCAACAAACTCATGTCCAGTAATCCGTACACAGAAAATCTGTTTTACGGAGTGTTGGCTTGACGAACTGCCTAAAAAGATACTTACGGAGCTCCCGACCATGATCATCGTCAATACTCACCGTCAAAAACAACCCGGAGAACACTGGTTGGCGATACATCTCAGAGAAGACGGAATTGGAGAATTTTTTGATTCCTATGGAGCTCCACCAGACTTTATCTATTTTCCTGAGGAAATATACAGTTTTTTAAACAGAAACTGTAAAGAAATTATTCACCATACCCGGCAGCTTCAAAACTGGTTTTCCACCGCTCGGACAACACTGTATTTTTTTCCTGCACCATAGAGGAAAAGGACGCTCTTATCAAGAGGTCATGAACCTGTATTTTAATGAAGTCACCAAGAACGATGATATGGTTCAAAATTTTGTCAACACCTTGTCTAAGAACACTTTAAGAAGCTTTCAGGATCAACCCTGCATGCAAAGTTCTGGACCCTGTAATTATCTTAATAAAGAATAGGCAAACTGTGTAAAAAAATAATATTTTATTAAACAAAAAATATAATTACATTTCAATAAGGAATCCATTCATTCTTTTTGCGAGATCTGGTTTTCCTGCCAACAGGTGTATCGGTAGCAGACGCCGCGGCAGCAGAGGCAGCAGAGACAGCAGAAGCTCCGTCTGGGGAGGTTGGTTTGAAACTCTCTAGAAGTTCTCTAGTGTCCATGTTTGGTACGGCCGAGGTCGGAATGTTCAAGCCGCCAGGGCCTTAATAAATTCTTTCCAACCCCTAGGTCTCCGATAGGATGGTATGTTATGACGGGCTGTTAAGTTCCGCATTAGATCAACCATATTCGTTCCGGGTAACGGCTCTCCACGAAACACAAACTCTCCCAAGCCATTCCAATAGGTTGTATTAGGGTGATGCGTCATTTTCTGTAAAATTATTTCAGTATATTTCTTTGATTTATCCGAGCACTTTTAAAATCTCGTCGTACACCCGTTCTTCTGGGGTACTAGGTGCATCTTTGAGTGCCTCTGGCGGCACCTCCTGGTTCTCGACAGGCATCAATAATGTCAGAGAACCGGTTTCTTTATCCGCTTTTTTCACAAAGGTAAGGTATCTTTGCAAGACGGCCGTATAAAGATTTACTTTTGCATCGACGCTCAAATCATCGCGCTCAAGTATGTGTTTCATCTGTTTATCCAGTTCGCTTTCCGTAGCGCTTAAAATGTCGTTGGAAGTCTGGGGTTTCTGATGCCACTGAGCCATTTGTTGTTGAGGGACCAGGTACATCTTACGCGTATATTCCATATTTATACTCTCGAAGCTATTAAACTAGTAATAAAAGGAATGGCCACGCTTAGCAGGGCTCCGAAAACCTCCTTTCTGATTTAAAAGGGCTTTTTCTTTTAACGGGCAGTTTTTTATCGCTGAGTTTTTTAACGGCGCAACGATGCTTCTTCAGCAACTTGAACTGCCTAGAAGTCAGGGGGACATGGCCTTTTAAAGTATTGAGAGCTATTTCGCCAGAGCATAAATGAAATCGTCAGGAGCCTCGCTCAGCATCGCTTTTCTTCGGCGACAGGAGACCCTGTGCAGGGTCTTGAGCAACGGGAGATTTCTTTTTATTCTGCACGACATGCCGCCTGTTTTCAAATACCGGAAAATCGCCCGTCTTTATCTTTTCACGACGACGCCACAGGCCAGCCGGGGAAACATACCGCACGTAAACGAAATTGCCAGGCGTCTGGGCTTTCAGATCCACCAACAGATAACCGTAAGGTTGTCGCGAAGCGCCCTCAAAGGCCTCCAAGAAAAATTTCACCCTACCGGGTACATTTGACGCTAAATTAGTGATTTGCAGCTTATCTCTCGGGTTTTTGAAAAGGGTGATGTAATTGGCATTCAGATTTATCGTTCTACTTTTCTTGCCTTGAAAAAATAAATTTTGGACCAAGTAAATGATGGACAAATTCCTGTGATGAGTATATTTTGTGAAGGCCCTCTCTATCTCTTGGCTATGGCTCGCCTGTTCCATCAAATCGTCGACGATCACCAAGTTAACTCGATCAGGCGGTAGTAGTTCATCGTCGTTTAAGGAAGCGGGTAATCCCTCCAAAAATTTGATTTTGGGAAATCTGGCTAATAGTTCGTCGTACAGAGGCTGCCAACAACTATAAAACCAGACTATATTGTCAGGGCGAGAAAGCACATGGTCTGTGTGTTCCAAAAGCTTTTTCACATAATGCGATTTGCCCGAACAGGAGGGTCCCGAGACTATTTTTGAGAACGGGTGTTGAAGTCTTACATCAAAGCCCTCTTTAGTATCCATAGGGTAGAGATGTGTAATCAGGCAAGAGAACCCTTTTGTTGTACACCACTCTGAATCTCTTTCTGAGTGGGCGATTTTGCAACGTCAGGGTCTTTTTGTTCCTATGAATCTGCGTACCATGAACGGTTATTTCTTTTGTGAGATCGTTTTCTACAAAACTATGCACTAGATCCATTAACGAATATAGGTTTACCTCTTGAGCCGTTTGGTGATTGAGAGTAATACCCTTTACTTTCATGCAGACCTTGCCTTTGAACGTTTTGTACGCAGCGTCGTTTTGGACCTCCAGAAACAAATTCTTCAATGTAGTCATCAGGATCTAGTTCGCTGGTGAGTTCGCCTAAATAGTCGCCGAGCGGTGTGTACTGTCCGGCGATGCTGTGAAGATAATGGAATCTGTATCATGATACAGAATCCTCGGTCCTAAACGATCCAGCAATTGTACAATTCTAGCCGAGCATAGGCCGTGGTGAAAGCGGCGATCACCACATTGACAGGGCCGGGTACCACGTATCGGTCATCCGCATACCTCCACTGCACCTGAGCGATTTCGCTGACAAAGCCAAAATAGGAGACCTGATACATGTCTGAGAACAGGTAATCAAAGAATTCTTGGGTGTGTTTAACAAACGTCGTGGTCAGTTGGTTAGGCTTCTGACCGAATTTTCCCCAAAGAGAATTCAGAAATAACTTGGAAATTTGTCTCTTGGCGGGGTTGGAGGCTATGTTTTCACGCTCCAATAAGACGCCTTCTTTTAAGAAATAGTCGTCAACATAGCGCCGCGCGCTTCCACGCCCCAAGATGGCCATCCAGAGGCCTCCTGTTTGCCTTTCAGATGAATTTTGATGTACTCGGAAAATAAATCTGCGGTACTCTGCTCGTAGTGCCATATCTCATGAATTTTAAAACTTTGTACCCTTTATCTAAGGCCTTGAGTATTTCGACGCTGCACCAGGTTCCTGTTAAAGACCTTTCCGATCATTGTGATGGCAAAGGCCGGTGGTTGTCTGGGTTTCTGCACACGCACGCACAAACGAACATCAATTTATTGCAAATTCTTAAAGGGAGGACCGGAAAATACAAATTGCGTGGGGCGAGCATGGTGATTTTAATGAGCCCGGTATTGCTTAAGATCGCCAAACTCCTCAAAAATAAAGGTCGGATGGCCGATCGGGTAGGTTTTGTTTTGTTGACGTAGGGGTACAGACTTGTAAAATCGTAATATTGCATTTGCTCGTCACCTTGGACTTTATGGTATAATTTGATCGCGTTGGTGCGCCCTCCATAAAGGGCATCACGGGGATTGATAGGTTCAGGAAACTCAAAGCGTCTTAAGAAATCTTGAAGCTCCGCGTCCTCTTTTTTCATGCGCTCCCAAGCGTGTTCCCAAAGCACTTTCACCGTCAGATTAAAGTTTTCCCGCAATTTAATGAGTTTATCGTTAAACGCTTTTAAACAATTCTGCATAAGACGTCCCGTAAGAGGGTGTTTGGCTTGCGATCGTAGCACTCTGGACATCCGTGATAAAAGCAGCCAGCAAACTCAAAGGCCGTCGGGACACCCTGAACTTCGCGTAACCATCTAGATAAAAGGACCCCATCTTGACTTCACCGTGATTCCGAGCATGTCGAATGTTTATTTTTTCCTTCTCGGAAAGAAACATTAGCCACTGAATAGAAGCATTAGAATAAGCTTTGTGAGTGCTTTTGTAATGGTCAGTAGGAATGATTCCAATTGCATTATCAGGCATGCAGTTTTGTCTGTACATGGACATACAGAGAGAAGCTAGGGTCATACACTGAAAAGGATCAATATTACCGATCCCGATCACTTCATCTCTAAATTTCATACAGGCAGTTCTCAAAATAACCACGTCGTTTCGACAATAGTACGCCATTTCTTGTCTAAAGTTGAAGGTTCCGCTTTTAATAGAGTCGTACCAAGACAAAAACTCCTCTCTTTCCTGGCTCATCATGTGTTGAATGCCGTAATATTTAGGCTCGGGTATGGGCCGATGTAATTTTGATTTTCAGCGGTATTAAAGAAATGGGGAAAGTACCCTTTTTGAGCCTGGAATCCCAGGGCTTTGGGCATACTGCTCAATTTCATAGGTAAGAAGTTCAACGAGTCGATAAATCTCAAGTTGTAATCTTCTTCTATAAAGCACATTAATTTACAACCCTGAGATGTAACAAATGGAGTTTGCCCGCTTTCGATGAGATATTTCATGAGGAAATATCCGTCATACCCCTTAGAATTGTGAGCTATGAACGTGTAATCTTTGTATTTCGGACATCGATATCTGTGAAAGAATTTTGCTACGCAGTCCTCGCCGGCCCATCTCCATGATCGACCGCTCCAATGCATGCAGTGGATGTAATTGGGGATGTGTGTACCAGCATCTTGACGGCACTCAAAATCGTAGAACACGTATTTTTCATGGTTTGGTCTTTGCGGTAAGCTTTGAATAAAACACTGATGGTTTTCATCCGACTCTTTTACGACTGCTCTACAAACGCGACAGTGTTTGGGTCGACACTTGTGAGGTTTTGAACCGGCTTTCAAGCTGTATCTCTCGTAACAGAGAACACAGACTTTAAGGACGTCGCATATACTTTCAGACCGACGCGTCTTTTCATTCCATTTCGGGGTTTTGTGGATTTCGAAGCAAACCCCTGATCGACAGAAACGACGGAATCGGGACATCGTAAAGCCTCCTCGTCAACTAATAGACAGTTTGTAGATAAACAGACATCACAGTGCTGTTCGCAGCGATGCCGTGACGGTATAGAATATCCCGTGTAACAGAAATCGCAGACGTAGGAAAACCCCAGAAAACCTTTTAGATTCAAAATACCGTAATAATGATCCTGGTGCAAAAACAGGAACGCAGTCTTTGTTTTTCTAACCTGGGTTGCTTCAAATTTTAATAGAGTGACGGTGTTCGGTTCCCTGTACCAGACGATGATTTTAATTCCTAGTAGCCTCTCAAATTTTTCGACATCTGAAAACGTTACTTTCTGATCCGTTGATAAACCGACCCCAACGTGCAGACGGCGGGCCTCTTGTTCACACAATTTCTGATTGTTTCTGAACTTATCGTTTAATACAGCCAGCAAACCCCTGGCAAAACAGCACTGATCATCCCGGTTAAAGGAGTTCCATAGGTGCTTCCGTTTCTTTTGAAGGATTACATCGTTGAATAGGGAACAGGCTTTACGCCTAGCCCGCCGCCACCAGATGGAACCCTGACCACCTGAACGATTAACGCCAGACTGGAATCGGCTAAAATAGTAGCGTGACTCTGGAGAAGTAATTCAATTTGATTAAAAAAGTCTTCAACAGAAAGCAGGCCAGCTGGGGTTAGGGAGAAAACACTGGGGTTGAGAGATTCGGCACGTAATTCTAACTGAACTAGATCCATAGGATTCAAAGTGTTCGTAAAACTGTCTAATATTTGCTGAAGGGTCTCGTGTATATGATTAAAAACTTCGCTAATGAATCAAGTGTGTAGGCCTCTGAAAAATTGAAGCGGTGTCTAATCTCGATATTGTTAAATTTTGGACGATCCGTTATAGACAAATTATTTAATCGAGAGGTAGAGGGTTGTGGGGAAATTACTGACGGATTCACCGTGTGCGTGTAGAGGGTTGTGGGGAACTTACTGGCGGCTCTGGAGACGATGGATTCACCGTATGCGAGGTAGATGGCTGTGGAGAGTTGGTTTCGAGACTCAAGTTTACCCCGGACGAATTAGTCACTCCTGATCCTGTCTGAGGATGTGGGGAGGAAGTATCCGGCTCTTTTAAGTCGTCAACAGGTGGGTGTTGAAGACTGGCCTTACTAGGTCCCGAGATTCCTGAGGTAGAAGGCTGTGGGGATTCTACATACATGTTTAGGGCAATTGGTTGTTGTGAAGGGCCTGATGACGTTCTGTCCTGAGAAGAGGTATTCTTCAAAAGCTCCAACAGAGCGTTAACTACGGCTATTTCATCAGAATTTAGAACCTGGAGCGATGTATCAATGAGATCAAAATTGTCAATAGGATGTGTCACTGGGGTTGGTGAATGAACAATTTCAGGTGATCGCGGAGGGTAGGTATTTTAGGGGTTTTATAGAATATTCAAGGTTATCAGACATCTCTTTTAATAGTCTCAGGTTTTCACTGGACGGCCTTTTCCTACCTTTGCGCCCTACAGGATGTTCACGGAAGCTGTCTGTTCCACTGTCGTTGCTGCTGTCACTGCTGTCGCGTTCTTTGCTGCTAGCGCTAGACCCGTTTTCAGGCATGACCTAAATTTAAGCAAAGGTTACAGTTATAAGCACAGAAAATAAAAATTTGCATTCAATGTTATTCTTATTGAAAGAAAAAAAAGTAAATATAAAACCTATTCTTTAATTTCTGGGTAGAACCTTGGAAAAAGTATACAGATGCAGCAAATGTAAACTCATGTCGGGTACGGAATTGTACCCAGGAGACTCTAATTCTATAAATTGTTCAAATGCCCAGCGAAGAACGCCACCCAACAGCACCAGTCTTTCGCGATGTCTCCGGTCGTGGTCAGGCTGATGGGAATATCGGGGTGAATAACGACTTCTTCGCCGAGATCCTCGCTCAGAGTGAGGCGATGTCGGTAAAGTTCCCCACCTGGGGGATGAACGGCGTCTAGAATTAGAAGACGCCGACGATTGCGCTGGAGAATACCCACGGCTGCTCTGGCTGGGTGTCGGAGAATGCCCTCGGCTGCTCTGAGAGGCTGCTGGAGAATACCCGTGATGCTCCGAGGCTGCCCTCGGCTGCTCTGAGAGGCTGCTGGAGAATACCCCTGATGCTCTGAGAAGTTGTGGTTGGTTGTGGATCCTCCCAGTTTTTGTAGACTTCTAGATTGTCTGAACCTTGCAGCAATTGTGTTAAAACACCCGGGAAAGTTGAATCTGAAAATAAAATTATAACCTTCTCAGTTAAAGGACTCTTTACACAAAATCTGCAGATAAGTGTGATCCCCAAAGTTTCATCCATAAATTGAAAAGGCCACTTACCGTGACTGTACAAATCAGCGTAATCCCTTTGAGAATCTGTTTGGTTTTGTACAGAATTTTCGTCTACAAAACAAAATACACCCCTATTTAAAATAACATTTCCCAATCCCTGCTCTTGCAGCAGCTGAACCAAATGACCAAGCACCAATCCAGACACCCATATACATACACAAGCTGCTCTACACGGGCTCTTGCAGCAGCTGAACCAAATGACCAAGCACCAATCCAGACACCCACATACATACACAAGCTGCTCTACACGTGCTTACGCGACGCATGCACGCACACGCACACACCCACACACACACGGCCCTCAAACGGTTAATTATCACACAACGCTTTAATATGCATCACCCCTATTCAACCCGATAGGCTTCTTGTAACTACGAAGCACTTTAACAAACTGCATGAGCAATCCCTAAACTAAATTGGGTAAATCATTTTCAAAATAATCGGGTCTCAAGGTAATAAAATATAAATAAATATATACATAAATACAGAAACACGTTATAATATTCATTTACCCGATGATTCAACAATACTTTTGATACGTCTAAAGCACCTTAGTACGTCTTACATTTCATTTTAGCAACGCTCGGGGGCTTCCGAACGCTAGTAATTACATGCACGCCTGCGCACATGCACGACGTGCGCACGTAAGCACCTAGAAACGATGTAAACATTTTAGTATTTTAATAAAAATTCTCACCTGGTTGATTAAAATCGATTGGCAATCTATTTGTATATATAAATCTAAAGAAAAGAAAATAAATGAATCAACCGCACGTTTTGAAATAACTTTATTGTATTCCTGGACATTTTCCATTACAACCCAGTAATTATACTCAAATATTCACTCACGCACTTCGTTCATGCGGTTAGTTAAGACACGTTTATAGACTCATCAGCCCATTTCATGAGCAAATCAACCCAGAAGAAACATGTTATAAACAGTTTTATATTGACAAACACGTAAGCGCTTATACATGCACGCGAGCTACCGATCACTACCCCGCGCCCCGCCGATATACGCACGCGCAGCCTAAATACTGATATGCAAGCCATGCGCGTATTAAACAAGATATATTAAAAAAGGTTTTTACCATTTTGCGAATCGACGGGTATGAACAGCTCTAAGGAAAAAATATAAGAATTCACACCTCAGTTTTTAAAACATTTTCATTTAACGCTAATAAAATCATAAATAGTCTTACCTGGGTGCTCGGTTGTGACGATTGTTGCAGTTTGGTCTGTATCAAGAATAATTAGATTTCATTTAGATGCAGTCATTAAAATTACAATACACTATTCTAATAAATTCGTGCTGACAAACCGTATTGGGAGCGATTCATCTTTGCAGTTCTGAACGAAGCGTAGAGGTATGGGTGTGGGCTGCACCCGCTATTTATATATCCGAAAGAGTTGAATGTTTTGGAATATTCCCTGTGATTTGTAATATCAGGTGTTTTGCCATCATTTTGGCCGGACATCCGTGTAATGCCTGTTTGTCCGGTGTTTAAAAACAACACCTTTGGATGGGTGATGAAAAGTCCAGAATTTGTTTAATAGATTCCATTGTAACTCAGTAGATTTGTTTAATCATCTGCACGCATTTCCATAAGACCTTTTTCACCTTTCGGCCACGAGGTTAAGGGGCATCAACGGCCTGACCCCAGTCCTAAGAGCGTAAGGGTGATTCGATACCGAATCACCAGCGACCCCTATCAACTCAGACGGCCGGAGGTGGGGTGAGGTGATGTGAGGTGGGGTTAGGTTTGGAGGTGAGGGTGAGGGCTTTGGAAAACCTGTTTTGACAAAGAGTTTTTAAAGTTCCTTTCTCTAGCCCGAGATATCCGATCTGATTAAGGCATTCAAACTTTTAGAAAAAACTAAACGCGCTTTCTTCATGAGGGAGGATTAACAGGGTTAGAACAAGGGATGGCTTTAGATCGATTTAAATAAAATTATAAATATATTAATTCATTTAGCATGTAGACGTCTCCAACGTGAATTATAAGGAACTGCTGCATCTTATTTAACTGTGTGATTTTTAAAGGTCTTATAGCGAACTAGTTATCTCGGTTTTACACGCTATCATGAAAGCCTTTAACTTTTAAAGACCCATGCGTCTTGGGAATGGAAGAAGGGGGCTTACGCTCAGCTGTTGACAAGCCTGCGCGCCTGGACTGAATCAGCGCGGAGCTGTCAGGGGAGGAGGTGAACTTGCACACAGCTCCACCCATATGGCATGCACTGACGGCTCTAGCTGCGCTCCGGACTCAGTGTGAACAGAGAGAAAGATCCTTTCTGTGTGCTTTGGGAATGACCAGCTCGCGGATGCGCGCAGGGACTGCTAAAAGCCAGGCTGCGCAGAGGGTGCCGGGCAGCTTGTATTTCAACGTGCTTTGAACTACAAGCACACGCCTGCGGGGCTGTTAAAAGCTAGACTGCTTGTCTTTCTGTGCTGCTGAATGCTTTAAAACTCAGAGCCTGTCTGTGAAAGGATTTTCACGGAGATGGGAAGGAAAAGGCTGTTTTGTCTTAGATAAAATACAAGGGAGTTTACAAATGATATAGCAACGATTAGATAGATAGATATTTTAAAATAATTGTTACATAGATACAGGGATTCTTACCTAAAGCAATATTGGCAGGAACGACAAGTTAGATCGGTCCGAACGGAGCCTGTGTGTGTATGTCCCAGGAAGTGGAGGGACCAGACATCATGTGCTGTCTATCGGTGAGGCTTAGGCATTCCCTTCAGTCCGGCTGCAACATGCCTGAACATGTCTTCGGAAGGGGGTATGGGGGTGGCAGGGGCTGGGTTCAAGGGGCGGGTGGTGTGGGGGTTCAAGGAGGGTGGGGGCATCCATCAAATTGCCCTTGACAGTTTCCTGGGGAAAACAGATGGCTGGGCTAAAGGTCAACAAACAACAGGTGGTTGGGGGAGGGACTTCCTGTCATCAATCAACAGGGACCCTGATCAAGGTCATCAAAGGTCAACAAAACATCCGGGGGTGTGGGGAGGGGACTTCCTGAAAGGTCATCAAGGTCAACAAAACATCCGGTGGGTGATGGGGCGGGACTTCCGGTCTTCGATTAAAAAGGGGCGTGGTTTAATCTCATCAATCAAACTCGGATTAAATTTTGACAGAAGCCGCCTGACATTATACTACTCCCCACTGTTCATTGTATAGCAGAGTGGATATTTTATAAATTAAGGACTTAACCAATAAACTTAGTTGAAGCTTCCATCATCTTTGGGTGAATTCTTTGTAACGCCCTCTCAGCCTTCTGCAGATTTTTTGCAGCAAACTGACTTTGGAACATCGCTTAAGACATCTACTCTGTTCAGGGTAAAGCAAAAGTCACCCCAAAAAAAAAAATATGTTCACAGATTTCCAGATTTTATTTACCCAAATAACAATTCCATGGGGTTAGAAGTTTCCATACAGTTTATCTGTGCAGCTTGGAACAGTCAAAATTGTCAAGCCATTCAACAGTTAGCCTGACTGGAATCAAAATGTGGATGGATCTTAAGGCCGACTATCAACAACAAATATAGAGATGGGAAAACACCGAAGAGTCAGTTTGTCAGTCAACTCACTGCGTCAAAACACCGCTGTCACGTGACCGTGATGTTTGAAGCTATCAACAGTCCGCTTCAGTTGTTTGATGCATTTTATATTGGCTACCTGTTTATTTAGCGCAAAAGCTGTCACTCATTCAAAAAAATATTGGGATGCGAGAAGAGAAATTTCTGGAGAGCTTTGGTGACAAAACAGCAGAAAAAGGCGTTCAAAAGATATAGTATAAAAGGACAAAGACCTTAGAAGAATGAAACGAACAGACTTCTCACATTTTAATGCCGAAACAGTGAGTGCCGCGTCATTTACGCTCGTGATTTCTTGCCGTAAAAACAGTTAACCGCTAGATGTCGCGGTTCATACCGCGGCTGAGACTGCAAAGCTTCGAATCGTGAAGCCCCGTGAGGCTTCCTTTCTATTTGTGAGGATCATTTTCTCATCACTAGCAATGAGGCTGTACAGCAAAGCGCAAGAGGGACTCGTATCCTCTTTAAATTAATACATTTCACTAACAAAAATGCCATTTTTGAATTTTGCTAGTGTTCAGTTAAGTTCAACTTGATTTAGATTCTTTACCCTTTGTACCGATCAAAATATGTAATTTTAGAGTTCCTATACCTTTTTCCACTTCTCTATAACCAGACAGTGAACTACTTTGTATGCACTAACTTTATTTTGGTTTGGCCCTGTTGTGCACAAAGACCCAACCCTGGCTGGGATGGCTACAGTGTTTAGCCCAACACAACTAGGCAAGTTCATGGTCACACACCCTAATAAGCATAGGGCAATTCCTGGTATCTAATGTAAAAAACACAGGAGTGGGAAGTGAGTGAAGAGCTACCAATAAGAGCCACATTTGAAGGAAATCTCAAAAATACAAATATAGCATGTGAGAAACTGCTAACTGAAATGGAGGTTAAGTGAAAAGAGTTCTCTACAAGAATGAGGAGAAATCCCTATAGATCAGTTACTGCCCTGGGACATCAAAAAAGCTAATGCAATTGAGAACAAGTAACAATTAATTCGAATGCAATACCACACAGGACAAAACCTAACTGCCCTGAAATCATAAATTCAATTTTTGGGTGCCAAGTGTTAGCTGCCGCATTAATAGGCAGTAGATCTGCCAAAGCCACCCACCTCCACAGAATTATCCAATACCATCTTGCACCAAAGATTACCTTGAGAAATTCAATTTGGGTGAAACCATTAAAGTTAAGAGGGGAGGGAATGAAATACCACCCCCACCCCAATTCCTACAATAACTATGGCTGTATAGGGAACCCAGAACTTCTGTATGTAAAAGATGACAGCACACAGTAGGTCAGGTTCTAGTAGAGCCAAAATGAGTAAATGACTAGTCAGGTATCAAAACAATTTATTAACACTTCAGATGTATTTTTTGCCAGTTCAACTTTCTTGCAGCAAGTACAGCCAAAATGAGCATCACCATCACGAGTGTAGCTGCAGCTCCTAACACCAGGTATCCAGTGGGAAGAGAGGCTGGGAAGGAGAAGGCAAGCAAAGGACATTTACTCACAAAAATTCTCCAGATGACAATACCAAGGATCATGTTGATCCAAGTATTTTGGCTTAATCCTGGATCAAGATGGATAGTTACCTTCCTGCTTCAGCCTGGCTGTTTCCACCTGGTCAGCCTCAAAGATGACAGGACCACTGTGAAGGAGCACATTCTTCCTGGCAAGAGGAATCTGTGCCATCTTGTCTGCAGCTCTGCCAGATCCTGAAAGCAGAAATGTGGGATTAAATCAAACCCATCCATAAGTACCTAGATAGCCCATAAAACAGCTACCAAATAGGGAAAACTGCCTTGTCAACTCCAGCGCTGTCGATCTTGGTTGAAAGCATTAAAACATTAGGAAGGCACTATAAAGACACCAGTACCAACCACAACAAAAAATGGCCAAAAGCTACTCACTTCTAACAGGGCAAGTTTGAGTACAGGGGTCTGTGGCAGAGGGATAGCAGGCAGCAGCCACACAGTAGATGAAGATCTACAGAGACAAGGACAGCCATGAGCCTAAACAGGTCTAGAAGTCCCAGACAACTATATTTTCTCACCAATGGATTCTGAGACACTCCAAACCAGAGCGTAAATATACATTTCAGGCAAAACCATATTAGCATCAAAGAGGCACAAAACAAAATTCACACTTAAGGGAACCCACCTTTTCCGCCAAGGCTTGATGAGTGACAGGATCCACAAAAGCAAACATCTCAAACACAAATCTCTTGTAATGACTTGGGTAGGCCACTCCAGATGTGCTGTCCACAGTCACCAAGCTGGTCAAATAGTTATCGCCAGTGTATGGGCACCTGGGCAAAGCAGACCCTACAGTTAGCACTGACAAGCCAATCACCCCTCCGCCCCACCCACACAGGGGGGTCACCTACCCATTCACCAGAAGGCTCCACTGGGGCTGGCTGGAAGCAGAAGGTCCTGGGGTGACCCAGCAGTCCCCAAGAGTCAGAACAAGGTTAGGGTCAGTCCTGTTCACAATGTGCACTTCCACAGCCACAGGATCCCTCAGAGTTTTGGTCACTGGGTAGTCAGCATCCACATAGTAGGAGCCATAGGAGGAATCTGACCATGAAAGAGGGGGTATGATCATCATGTTCCAAAGACTTGAAGCTACAAAACTGCTCATTTGATAACAAAAATGCACTTCATGGTTTGGGGTTCCCATTGTATGGTGTCTCCTGGTCTTTGAAGGGATGAAGTACCTGTTGAAATGACCAATTCCAGGTCAAATGGCCCTTGCTCTACTACTGGAAGAGGTGGTGCCACAGTATACACCTCAGCCTCCACTTGCACATCTTGGCTTCCCGAGTAAGTGCACTGGAAGAATAACCTGAGGAGAGAAACACCACATCATAGCAGGTAGAGCACATTTAGGGTAAGAGGAAGCAGGTTCAGTAGCCTTACTTGTAGACACTGTCCCTGGTGATGGAGCCCTCTGGACCAGTCCTCACAGTGATTGCAGCAGACATGGTGTTCTGGTAAGTCACATTTCCACCAGCCATCTGAAACAGGGACATTGCAAATCACCACTGATAAGTGTGGGAATGTCAACTTTCCACACCACTAACACTCCAATTTACAATTAACGGTACTCAGAGGAGGTTCCTAGACTAGGAATCAACCCCATTAAAAAAATCCTTTAGCATTTACATCTTATTAAGCCAAAGGACAATGCTAAACGCGTTTTTTTCCACTAGTGGCTTAAGGTTTGCCTTCTAGTCAACATTGCAACATTCAAGATGGAGGCTCACCTGAACTGTGCTGCCACAGGTACTGACTGGAAACTGGTACATGACAAAGCTGGACAGGCTGGTCACAGGGCTGCAGCCAATAGAACTACTGTCCACCAACTGGAGGGAGCCAAGTTCCAGGGGAGGAAGGGT
Organism: Polypterus senegalus; assembly: GCF_016835505.1. Taxonomy (NCBI): domain Eukaryota; kingdom Metazoa; phylum Chordata; class Cladistia; order Polypteriformes; family Polypteridae; genus Polypterus; species Polypterus senegalus. The sequence continues at coordinate 239,020,688 of NC_053157.1, read as the reverse complement.
CACATTCTTAGACACCACCACCACAAACTGGCCATCCAGGGTGCACTGCACAGTCACTGGCCAAAGCAAACACAAGCATGAATATCCAGTAAGATCCAGCTTTGCTCACTCACACCCTCCAACCACTCACCATCATTGGCATAGTAGCATGGACTGGTGCTGCTACTTGAATCATAGCAACAGCGGTTGGCTTCACAGTCTGCTTGAGTGATGGATGAAGACCCTCCACAAGGGAGCTTCTCACCATCTGCCACTGTGCATCTCTCAGCAACACTCCCAGATCGGCGAGCTGCGATGTTCAAAAAGCCCATTTAGATGATGAGACACTCAGGGTGCCATCCCAAAAGAGAAATCATACCTGGCTTCGGACAGGTGAAGGTTTTCACATTTGATCGCGATCCAACAGCAACAGTCACGACATACTGGGAGCCCTATAGAGAACAGGAGAGGCTTAGACCACAACACAAGATACACAGCTTAATTAATAGTAGCTACCAACGACTAAAGCGTCGGCGCTACTCACCTGCTCAGACACGTGAGCATACGATGAAGAAAAGGGGACCGTTAGTGTGGTGCGGCCAGACATTACACGGAGGATAATTCCTGGGAGTTCCTTGGTTACCTTTACAAGTTCGCCTCTCGTCTCTAAAATAAAATACAAAAGTTTAAATCCGAGGACAACATTTACACGAAGTTACGGAGAAGTCCCAGTGATCGAGGGAACGCCGCACTCACTCTGGAGAAAAACAAGTGGAGAACCAGCAAATGACAAAGTCATCGTGTTGTCATCGTCGCATTTCTTAGTCACGTCCTCTGACCGAGCAAAGGCAAAATGAGCACCCTGCACCCAAACGACCAGGCAAAAAAGACACCAGTAATCCAAACGCGCCATGTTGTAAATGCGGCAAAATAGAACAAGACATAAAGTAGAGAGCGCGCGCGCGGGTTTAAATCATCTGCGGCTGCAGCGGCGCACGCAGGTGACTCGTTAGTGAGAAGGCGCGAGAACGGAGCGCGGGAAATCGGCGCCACTCCATCTGCACCTGCGGCTTTATTGATCAATCAGCACGTTACAACATCGGACTGATATGTCAAAAGGAAGAGTGCGTAGAAACGATGGCTCTGCAGGTGGACCTGTCTGTTAATTTAATAAAGGAAAACAGGAAACATCACGAAGGAAAAGAGACGAGAGATGTGTGATCAACAAGAATTTCTAAAGAGGAACTTTGTAAAAAAGACGGGTTGTGAATGATCCGGCGCCATGTTGGATGATCTTAAACCACATTCTTTGTCTTCTGTGTTAATAATATCTGATTGTTTAAAAAATTATAATAGTCATAATAATACTTCCAGTAGTATCGATGTCAACTGAATTTAGTTTATTTATTTATTTATTTTTACGTTCCGTGTTGTTATGATGCAGAAGACAAAATTCCTTCTTATATTGGATTTGGTGAAGAAATTATAAATGTGCTCCCGTATTTGTTTGCTTCGTTTTTTATTATTGTTTTTAACAAAAATAGTATCTTTCTGTTTTCAGCTTTTGTTAGCATTTAGACTTAGCGTTTATCTTATCAGTGATGAGTTTCCCAAAATCGATGCTCAATATTAGCGATTAACGCGTAACTTTAAAATTGCACGCAGCTAATTTCCGATGTGCTTTTTCGTTCGTTTTCTAAAATCCTGTTTAAGCAGCCACTTTATAAAGTCCTGAATTTTTCTACATAAAGATAATCACATATCGACGGTAATGTAGGCGATTGGCATTGATTTATTTTAGGTGATGCTTTATATTTAGGCCTTTCTAACACGTTTTTTTTTATTTCCTCTTCGCTTATCTTTACAGAAGAATTTTTTTTTTGCTGCTTTCAAATTTTTACACTTTAAAAAACTGCTGTATTTTTAAATAAGTAAATTACAATGTTCACATGTTTACAGTTTTTTATTGAATAACGCTATGAATTCTGCCATATGTTGCTTGTGTTCAATGTTTTTACAGTAGTGATAAACTTCTCCAGGCTGGTGGTCAGGCTCTGACATTGCAAGCCAAAGTTTGCTTTCATTTTGGAGACGGGAATCATCCCAACTGACTATAAAGTGGGACCTGTCGTACTGTGTGCAATGGGAAGGGTGATTATCAGGATTGTAGCGAATGCAAGGGGATAACATGGCTCTCAGTGACAGGTAAGGTCCTTGTTAGTGTCATCGTTTGTAGGACCCATGATCTCTTGCTCACCTACCAGAGACCAGAGCAGTCTGGTTTTATGCCTAAGAAGTCTGCCATTGACCACATCCTGGCACTGAGGGTTCTCATGGTGTTCAACCGCGAATATCATCAGAGGTTCTTTGCATTCTTTGTCAATTTTTTTTAAAGCGTTTGACTCAGTTGACTGACCTGGCCTGTGGGACATCCTGAGACTTCATGGGAGTCACTGAAGGTTGCTGGATTTCATGGCCGGGCTGTACACTGGTATTGTAAGTGCTGTGCAGAGAGAAGGCAACCCCTCTGTGTTTTTCCCAGTTGATTCTGGTGTCTAACAGTGGCGTGTTCTGCTCCTACTCTGTTCAATGCTGGCAGGGTCGTGGGGTCCAGCAGCTGTGGGGCATCTGTTGGTGAAGAGAGATTCACTGATCTTGATTTTAAATATAAAATATGTTCTATTATATTTCACATCATTAAAAACACAACAACATTTATTTTATATAGCACATTTTCATATAAAAAGTAGCTGAAAGTGCTTTACATAATAATTAATGTTGATATATTTTGTTTTTCTTATTGTGTCTTTTATTTTTCTATTCTTTAACATCGAAATAAGAGTAAGGTTCAATGGCCAGGGGGGACAGAAAAAACAAAAACTCCAGACGGCTGGAGAAAAAATAAAATCAGTAGGGATTCCAGACCATGAGACCGCCCAGTCCCCTCTGGGCATTCTACCTAACATAAATGAAACAGTCCTCTTTGGATTTAGGGTTCTCACAGAAGGGCTTGATGATGATGCGCAAGTGTGCTATTATTCAAAAATATAACTGCAGACAAAGAACCTGCATTAGGGTGGGACATTGACACACATTTACTACGACAGCTTCGGTGGCAAAACGGTATCAACTGTTGACTGGTAATCAAAACTTCATGGGTTTGATCCCCGAAAAGTCCGTTTTGAGAAGTGAGCTGCTCTTATTCTTACTATCATCCTCTTTAATAAAACCCCTGTGTGCGTCCAGTGTCTGTGTGTGTGTGTCTTCTGGTGAAGTGCGCATGCGCAGGGCCACACAGTACTTGTTCAGTCTCTTCCTGTGCAGGGAGAGATGGACACACACACAGGCGCGCGTGAGTTACTCACACACACACACACACACACACACAGGTGCGCGCAGGTCAAACACAAACATACACACGCGAGACAAACAGGCACGCGCGACAGACAGACAGACAGACACAAACACAGACGCGTGCGCTTAAGAAACACACACGCGAGAGACACACACACACACACACACGCGTGCTGCATTGTTGCAATATTACTTTTCTTGGTTGTTTATTAAATTACAGATTTTTCAAATGTTAATTTTTCCCCCTGTACTTAAAACTCATTAAAAAAAGAGTTTTTAGTGAGCGGGTCATAAGGCTATAGCGTAGATTCTTGAAGTGTTAGTTTTCTCTGTTGTTCAAGGTTTTCTCAGTGTTATTCAATGTTTTTACATTTAGTTTACAATTACGCTGTGCTTTCTATGATATAGTTAACTATATTATTTGCTTACAAACCTAAAAAAATACATATTTACATACAGTTCATACGGTCTGGAGCGGATTATGGTCGTCAAGCGAGGTTCCACTGTATTACTGTCAGACAAAATTACAGGCATTTCACTGAAATACAAACCAGTATTACTGAGAGAGAAAATTAAAGGCACACAATACAGTGACGCATATTACAGCCACATACAAGGTCCCTTGCCATTTAATATAAACTGTTCATACAAATGTTTATGCACTACTGTTCTAGCGCCCGTTATTTTAATGGGCCCTTATCAAGCGGGGTCATTTTTGCTAAATCACTTGTAATACGACCTCTCCAAGTTAGAATCATTGCTGTCATTGAACTCTCTGGAGTATAAACACATGTTTGGTCTCTTTGTAAAGGTCACATTCTCTAGTTTCACCCTTAGTAGTCAGAATCACTGTAGGTGTGACTGATCACAAGTTATGCACATTAGAACTCACAAAAAAAAAATGAATTTTTTTGTTCTCACCTAAGTTTTTTTATGAAAATAAAGCTGCAGTAGGTAGGTGGGGACAGAATCACACTATGTACCAACAGAATAACTTGTTGACTACTTACATTTTAAATTTGAAAAGAATACCTGTACAAATGACATTTTAACACCAGTTTTTATGTGGGTATGTCCAGGTGCTTTTTAGAGGGACCATTATCCACATTTTGGAACGTATGTTAAAAGTGTAATAACTTTTGAATGCTTCAACCCACAGATATCAATAAGGGCTCTACTGACAGCTTCCACCTAAAGGAATCTATATCTACACACAGTGTCACTCTATTAGTTATGGAAATTCATATTCCATAATAAAAACAATAAAAAATACACATTTCAATATAAAAATAGTCAATACAAGTCTTATGGGCCAAAAAAATACATATATTTTATTTTTTACTTTTTTTTTTAATAAAATGCACACAAACTATATAGATTTTTTTACAAACTGTTACAACACAGCTCAGCGTTTTTCCACATGGCACTGATTGTAGCAATCGTTAGCAGGCAGAAAGCACAAGGGCGTGTCACATGTCGCTCTCTGCCTCAGACTTCTCCTGGTCCGATTGATCACTGTCGCGCCGCGTACATGCGTCTACTACTTCATCGAGAGTGTATTTACGTTTATCTGTACGTTTATCCATATTTAAAATGTGAAAAAACTAGTTGAAATCACAATAAACAACCACGCACCAAGTATGCAGACTGGCACAAATGCCAGCTTCATGCAGCTCCAATCGGTTTTGTTTACAAGTTGGTATCGCAAGTTACATATCCACGTGGTCAGCTACTCATTGGCTGTAAGTTTGGAGTGTCACTCACAGCGTCCAATCAAACTGGTAGATTCTGCCAGGGTTTGGAGTTGTGCATCATCGTTCAGCTGTCTGTGACACTCGTTGGCTATACGAGGTGCCAGTCACCCCCCAGACCCCTCGTAATTGGCAAACTTAGGTGTCAATCAGAAGCTAACACTTCCGTGTAACATGCTTTATCATGGTTATTGCCGACAGAAACAAATTACGCCTGATATGACCAATAGAAATGAAAAAAAATGTCGGAGCTAGTCTCAAGTTAAGAAACGTTTTCTGGAGTTTTTGTTCCTTTGAGGATATATCGTGTGTTTTGGACCTAATCATTTTACTGGATTATATTCCCTGGAGCATTACGGACAGAATGAGATCAATATTGCTCGGAAATATTGATGTTTGACTTGCAGAGAGCCTTCAAATGTAGGAAAAGTCAGCTCTTAAAAGTATTTACTTCTCTGTAAAAAAGAATTTAGTGTCACTGCTGTGGTTGTTGTGTGTCAAAATGGTTTATATCACCGGAAAGACGAGACTCTGTCATGCACCTCGACATACTACACATCAAATGAAAATTCAGAGGGGCATGCACACATGGCTGTGACATGATTGTGACGTCGTCCAATTGTCGTTATGTACCAGGACCGGTACGTGTGCATGTTGAAGTTTTAGAATAAAAACATACATTTGATTCCACTCTGTAACAGCCGGTGTAAATGTATGATACTTGTAAAGGTTAGCTTTTTTTTTATTATTCAGTTTTTTTCTCTCAGTTGCGTTCATGAACCCCGCCCCCATTTGACACTGCTGTTTTCACATAAAGACAGGCTATAACAGAAGTGTTTTCAGATCATGACGACAGTTCACCATTGGAGTAAGAATGCACGCCGCACTGTTGCCATCGCTGCAATTTGTATATGTACATGGGAAGATCTGCAGTCTACTTGTGACATTACACAGTAGGAAGTAAGTAAATAACTCAAGGTAAATAACATTTGATCTGGTTTTTACGTAAGTAACATATAAATGTTAATGTTTTGGGGCACATGCATAGTCCAGTTCTAAACACTACCATGAAGAGTCGCTCGCGTACTGAAGAGTCTATAGCTGAAGGTTGAATTTGCCGTCGCTGTACTTTGTATATAAGAGCCAGATCGAATTTTATTTACCTTTACTTGTGACTTTACGCTGTAGGAAGTAAGTAAATAAGTAGACTGCAGATCTTGTCTTGTACATACTGTATACAAAGTACATCGATGGCAAAAGTGTGGCGTGCATTCTTGCTCCGATGTAGAACCATCAACATCATCTGAATACACCTCTGTTATAGTGAGTGTTTATGTGAAAACAGCAGTGTCAAATGTTGTGGTGGGGTCGTGAACGTGACTGAGAGAATAAAACTATATAAAAAATAAAACAAAGCTAACCTTACCAAGTATCATAAATTACACCAGCTGTTACAGACTGGAATTAAATGTATGTTTTTATTTTAAAATAGTAAGAATAAGAGCAGCGGACTTCTCAATACAAAACTTCACGGGTTCGATATCAGAGGAGTCTGATTACCAGTCAACAGTTAATACCGTTGCGCCACCGAAGCGATCGTAGTAAATACGTGTCAATGTCACACCCTAACACTGGTTGTTTTTCTGCAGTTATATTCTTGAAAAGAAGCGCACTTGTTCTGTTATATTTGTACCTTTTGTGAAAGTGTTTCTTTAGTATTTGGACTTCAGGCTTCACACATTATACACTTCATGTCTACATTCTGTCAATTATTACTAAAACATGAAAAACGTTTATTTTTTAATGATGTGTTTACAGAGGTCATTGTAGACACGGAACACACATGAAATGCAAGTGCTCCAAATAACGATATAGTATTTATGAAAGGTGTGATTTTGCTTGACTTATCACTCTATACAACTCTAAGCAACTGACACGCAGGTAAACATATTTGAGGTGAGACATCTTTGTGGGTTGGGAGATGTGATAGCAGGCTGCTTGCTGTTTGTTGCTTATCGACACGTTTACACGACAAAAGACGCTGATGGAGAGGTGCGAAGCGATTTAAGGTGGGACAGATCTACGAGTTTTTTCGTAGGCTCTGGTAATTCTAGTGTTAAAAGGAAGTTGCTGCTTTGAAAGCTCAGTTTATGGTAAACAAAAATCCAAAAAATTAGGAGGGGTTCTCAAAATTTGTCATATGACTGTAAGTAATATAATAGTTATAATTTGTTACTAACCCATACCTGTTCTGTTTCTCTTCACTGGACTCAAATGTGGCACTTGGTGCCCACTGCCCACCTGCCTAAGGTAAAGTTGTCTCTGATGGAGGATTGCCAGAATCGTCAGGTAGAGGGATCCTTCCATCGGATTGGCTGTCACCGCTCTGACTCAGCGGTGGAATGGCCAATATTGGGAGGCAGCTTGATGGCGGAGGTCTGCAGGACTCTAAACAAATTCAAATCATATTATGGGATATCATCTTCTGTTGAATTCTGCTCTGTACTTGTAGTATTTCTTTTGCACTTTTATACTGTATTGAGGATTACTTGTGTTCTGTTCTGTGTATTGTGTTGTATTGACCCCCTTTTTTGACACATACTGCAAACGCAACCTACCTGCAAAGGGGTCTCTCTTTGAATTGCCTTTCCCAAGGTTTCTTCCATTTTTTCCCTACAGGGGATTTTCCTTTTCTTCTTAGTGAGTCAAGGCTGGGGGGCTGTCATAAGGCACGGTCTGATAAAACCCATTGCGGCACTTCTTGTGTGATTTTATGTAAAAATAAATTGTATTGTATTTGACCTTTTATTACGTTTAACGTGGAGATGTTTGTAAGTCGGTTGTTGGCTGAACGTCCCGTGGCTAAAAACTACTTACTTCAGGCGCAAGTGAAAGAGACTTCGAACTCAAACTTTTCTCTTTGGGGGGACACTTTTTGAAGGCGATGGTGGGAGGATTTGTTCATTTTCTACTACTAAACTTTTTGTGTTTCTTGGCACGCGTGGTAGGACATTTGGCCAGGCAGTTGTAATCGTAAATCTAATTCAGTTGTTCAGCCTGACACATTCAGAGCGCCCGACAACAATCGGCTCGAGCGCGTAACTCATAATTTCACTTGCATTATTAATTAGTTAGACATTCATTTTTGTAAATTTATACAGATTTATTTTACTGGTTAATCGAAGGTGGAAGACGCCTGCTTCTTTTTCTCTTATTTTGCTGCTGGTTTACGTTACTGGGGTTAATGGCAAAGGGTTACATTTGATCTTTTTCAGTGATTTGAAATCTTTACGAATTGTCGGATTTCGTATATACAGGTGCTAGTCATAAAATTAGAATATCGTGACAAAGTTGATTTATTTCAGTAATTCCATTCAAAAAGTGAAACTTGTATATTATATTCATTCATTACAAATAGACTGATGTATTTCAAATGTTTATTTCATTTAATTTTGATGATTATAACTGACAACTAATGAAAGTCCCAAATTCAGTATATTGGAAAATTAGAATATCAATTCAGACCATTGTAAAAAAAAGGATTTTCAGAATTGTTGGCCAACTGAAAGGTATGAACATGAAAAGTATGAGCCTGTACAGCACTCAATATTTAGTTGGGGCTCCTTTGGCCTGAATTACTGCAGCAATCTGGCGTGGCATGGAGTCGACCAGTCTGTGGCACTGCTCAGGTGTTAGTAGAGCCCATGTTGCTCTGATAGTGGCCTTCAGCTCTTCTGAATTGTTGAGTCTGTCATATTGCATCTTCCTCTTCACAATACCCCATAGAATTACTTCGTATTAAGAGTCCCAGAGATCCTCCAATCTCCATGTTTAAGCGTCTTTGACCGGAGCGCCTTGTTAAAATTCACAGCATTTCAGGCAGACTTGTGTGGAGAACACAAATCATACAGACACACAAATAAACCCCGGAAGCCTTGAACGATGTCACCCAAGTGTATCATATTGAATGTTTCAGTGTCAGAGGTGACAGCTTCACTCGTTTATTGTCTCACTTAAAAAGTCAAATCACCGCACATCCAGGGGGCATTTTCCAGCAATTATTACCCCCAAAATAAAACGCTTACCATTCAAAAAAATAAAGCCTGGAATTTTTAATAATTCCAGACAGATGACTTCTTAATTGTGATGTAATTTGTGTTTCTATCAAATTCAAAGATTCCTTTTCATAGAATCTGCTGATAAACTAAGAATAAATAACAAAAAATGGCACTCGCATGCAGTAATATTTTCAAATGTTTGTTTTCTGATACAGTATGTCGCATGTACAAGTAATGCCAGGGCTGTCTTTTCAACTCTGCGGTGTCCCCAGATATGTCGACTGTGCCCGTCTACAGTTTCACATTGATAACACAAAGAAATAAAAATGACAGCGTTTGACACCACCGGACCCCCTCTTCTGTGCAAAACCTCTCCAAACGGGGTCCAGGTTCAGGACAAATTTCATAGTGAATCATATTAAAACTCTGACACCCCCCTCCTTAAATTACATACTTATAACCAAGAACCCCTCCCGATCCCACCTACACATCTGCATTGTTTGCTCCGGCTTCAAGTCGCGTTTGTTCATTCCGCACACGCTCAGCTGTGTCTCATTATGTCCATATATGGTGATCTACGTAGCGGTGGGGGAGTCACAGTCGATACCAATCAATGGTGTGAGTGAAATATGTGAGCGAGTGACCCACTGACTCCGAGTTAATGACCCGGAAATGTGAGGTGGCACATGCCAAAGGTGGCCTCGCGCCTCTTCTTATTTGGAGGATATCTCAGAATTGATGCTTCACACAGTAATGTGTTTGGACTCGTTTAGGTCAAGAGGATCTGCCGATGGGATAGACTCGTCACTTGGAGAGGGGGGATTCGGGTGTGTGTGGCCCTGCTGTGCACAAAGTAGTTCACTGTCTGATTATAGAGAAGCGGAAAACGGTATAAGAACTCTAAAATGACATCTTTTGTTAAGTACAAAGGGTAAATAAGAAACTAAATCGACAAGTTAATGAACTTCAGCATAGCCACAGGAACAACGCTAGCAATATTCAAAAATAAAAGGACATTCCTTCTCTCTTTTGTAAGTGAAATTTAAAGAGGATGCGAGTCCCTTTTGTTGATATGCTTTGCTGTACATCATCATTACTAGCAATGAGAAAATGAAGTCCCGTGAAGCTTTGAATCCTCAGCCCGTTTATACAGCGATATCTGGCGGTTAACTGAGGACACGGCCAGAAAAAAAAGACGGCAAGTTGAGTGGCTCTCGCTGTTTCAGGCTCATGTCACCAGGAAAAGGACTTTGTTGCAACTCATCTTGATCCAACTTTGCAAGGATTTATCTTTGTTGAAAACCTAAAAAATCTGCAAGGGTTCTTCTAACAAGTGAAGGCCTCCATTCTCGTGCTTGCCATCGAACCGAGTGACTTAGCTGCCAATGATGAGACTGAAGCAGCAGATGTGTCAGATGTCCACTTGAGCACGACTCTGGGACTGTTGCACAAAAAGCTGATGGCTAATCCATTTGCATGGTGTAGGAGCTCCCAGGAGATAGTGACATATCAAAAGCACCATTGTTTCAGTAAATCTAACTTCAGTGAAGCTCCACACATTAAAGTTCAGACATTGATATTAACTCAGGACATCAACAAGTATAAAGAATGCACACCATCAACGTCCACAAAAAAAAAAAAAATGTGGAATGACACAGCGAAAAGTTGGTACCCCCACTGTTCATTGTATAGCAGAGTGGATATTTTATAAATTAAGGACTTAACCAATAAACTTAGTTGAAGCTTCCATCATCTTTGGGTGAATTCTTTGTAACGCCCTCTCAGCCTTCTGCAGATTTTTTTTACAACAAACTGACTTTGGAACATCGCTCAAGACATCTACTCAGGGTAAAGCAAAATCATAGGGCAATTCCTAGTATCTAATGTAAAAATAAAAAAAAAAAAAAACCACACACCACCCCCACACACACCCACCCCACAGGAGGGGAAGTGAGTGAAGAGCTACCAATAACAGCCACATCTGAAGCTGAAGATACGAATATAGCATGTGAGAAATTGCTAACTGAAATGGAGGTTAAGTGAAGGTAGTTCTCTAGAAGAATGAAGAGAAATCCCTATAGACCAGTTACTCCCCTGGGACATCAAAAAAGCTAATGCAATTGAGAACAAGGAACGATTAAGTTGAATGCAATACCACACAGGACAGAACTGCTGCCATGAAATCATAAATTCAATATTTGGGTGCCAAGTGTTGAGCGTGGCATTAATAGGCAGTAGATCTGCAAAAGCCACCCACCTCCACAGAATTATCCAATACCATCTTGCACCACAGATTACGTTGAGAAACTCGATTTGGGTGAAACCATTAAAATTAAGGGAGGGAATGAAATACCACCCCCACCCCAATTCCTACAACAACTATGGCGGGATAGGGAACCCAGAATTTCTGTATGTAAAAGATGACAGCACACTGTAGGTCAGGTTCTAGTAGAGCCAAATGAGTAAATGACTAGTCAGGTATCAAAACAATTTTTTTTATTAACACTTCAGATGTATTTTTTGCCAGTTCAACCTTCTTGCAGCAAGTACAGCCAAAATGAGCATCACCATCACGAGTGTAGCTGCAGCTCCCAACACCAGGTATCCAGTGGGAAGAGAGGCTGTGGGAGGAGAAGGCAAGGATATTCACTCCCAAAATTCTCCAGATCACAATACCAAGGATCATTTTGATCCAAGTATATTGGCTTAATCCTGGATCAAGATGGATAGTTACCTTCCTGCTTCAGCCTGGATGTTTCCACCTGGTCAGCCTCAAAGATGACAGGACCACTGTGAAGGAGCACATTCTTCCTGACAAGAGCAATCTGTACCACCTTGTCTGCAGCTCTGTCTGATCCTGAAAGCAGGATGGGTAGGATTAAACCACACTCATTAAACCATCCACGAGAAGTAACCAATTGCCCATACAAACTGCTATTAAAAAAAAAAAAAATAAAAAAACACCCCAACCACACAGTCTGTACAACTCCAGCACTGCCATTTTGTCTAAAGCATTAAAAACCAGGTATTAGAAAGGCCCCACAAAAACCAAAGTGGCCAAAAGCTACTCACTTCTAGAAGGACAAGACTGGGTACAGGGGTCTGCTGCAGAAGGGTAGCAGGCAGCAGCAACACAGTAGATGAAGATCTACAGAGAGAGAGTAAGGACAAAGTTGAACACAAATAGGTCTAGAAGTCCCAGACAATAAAATTCTCACTAGATTCCGAGACACTCCAAACCAGAGAATATACATTTCAAGTTAAACCATATTAAACATCAAGGAGGCAAAAAACAAAATTCCCACTTAAAGGAACCAACCTTTTCTGCCAAGGCTTGCCGAGCGACAGGATCAACAAAAGCAAACATCTGAAACACAAATCTCTTGTAATGACTTGGATAGGCCACTCCAGATGTGCTGTCCACAGTCACCAAGCTGGTTAAATAGTTGTCCCCTGTGTTTGGACACCTGGGACAAGCAGAACTCCCCAGTTAGCACTGAACAGCCAACATCTTCTCACCACCATCAAACCAGGAGCACATACCCATTCACCAGAAGGCTCCACTGGGGCTGGCTGGAAGCAGAAGGTCCTGGGGTGACCCAGCAGTCCCCAAGAGTCAGCACAAGGTTAGGGTCAGTCCTGTTCACGATGTGCACTTCCACAGCCACAGGATCCCTCAGAGTTTTGGTCACTGGGTAGTCAGTATCCACATAGTAGGAGCCATAGGAGGAATCTGGCCAAGGAAAATTGGGTATGATCATCATGTTCCAAAGATTTGAAGCTACAAAACTGCTTATTTGTTAACAAAAAGGCACTTCATATCTTCAAAGACCAGGAGACACCACACAATGGGAACCCCAAACCATGAAGTACCTGTTGCAATGACCAATTCCAGGTCAAAGGGCCCTTGCTCTACTACTGGAAGAGGTGGCGCCACAGTATACACCTCAGCCTCCACTTGCACATCTTGGCTTCCCGAGTAGGTGCACTGGAAGAACAACCTGAGGAGAGAAACACCACATCATAGCAGGTAGAGCACATTTATGGTTAGAGGAAGCAGGTTCAGAAGCCTTACTTGTAGACACTGTCCCTGGTGATGGAGCCCTCTGGACCATTCCTCACAGTGATGGCAGCAGACATGGTGTTCTGATAGGTTACATTACCACCAGCAATCTGAAACAGGGACATTGACATTTCCACACTGTAGTCCGTGGGGATTGCAACTTTGAACACCCTTAAGTGTAAAATGGATTGTTAGTCGTGTGTAAAGGAGGGGGATCCTAGACTAGAAATCAACCCCATTAAAAAACCTTTGGCTTGATAAGATGTAAATGGCAAAGGACAATGCTAAACACTGATTTTTCAACTAGTTGCTTAAGGTTTGCTTTCTAGCCAACATTGCTACATTCAAGATAGAGGCTCACCTGAACTGTGCTGCCACAGGTACTGACTGGAAACTGGTACATGACAAAGCTGGACAGGCTGGTCACAGGGCTGCAGCCAACAGAACTACTGTCCACCAACTGGAGGGAGCCAAGTTCCAGGGGAGGAAGGGTCACATTCTTAGACACCACCACCACAAACTGGCCATCCAGGGTGCACTGCACAGTCACTGGCCAAAGCAAACACAAGCATGACTATCCAGTAAGATCCAGGTTTGCTCACTCACACCCTTCAACCACTCACCATCATTGGCATAGTAGCATGGACTGGTGCTGCTACTTGAATCATAGCAACAGTTGTTGGCTTCACAGTCTGCTTGAGTGATGGATGAAGACCCTTCACAAGGGAGCTTCTCACCATCTGCCACTGTGCATCTCTCAGCAACACTCCCAGATCGGCGGGCTGCGATGGACAAAAAGCCTATTTAGAGGACAGGAGAGACACTGAGGGTGCCAATCCAAAAGAGAAATCATACCTGGCTTCGGACAGGTGAAGGTTTTCACATTTGATGGAGATCCAACAGCAACAGTCACGACATAATGGGAGCCCTATAGAGAACAGGAGAGGCTCAGACCACAACACAAGATACACAGCTTAATTAATAGTAGCTACCAACGGCTAAAGCGTCGGCGATACTCACCTGCTCAGACACGTGAGCGTACGATGAAGAAAAGGGGACCGTTAGTTTGGTGCGGCCAGACATTACACGGAGGACAATTCCTGGGAGTTCCTTGGTTACCTTTACAAGTCCGCCTCTCGTCTCTAAAATAAAATACAAAAGTTTAAGTCCGAGGACAACATTTATACGAAGTTCGGAGAAGTCCCAGTGATCGAGGGAACGCCGCACTCACTCTGGAGAAAAACAAGTGGAGAACCAGCAAATGACAAGGTCATCGTGTTGTCGTCGTCGCATTTCTTAGTCACGTCCTCTGATCGAGCAAAGGCCAAATGAGCACCCTGCACCCAAACGACCAGGCAAAAAAGACACCAGTAATCCAAACGCGCCATGTTGTAAATGCGGCAAAATGGAACAAGACATAAAGTAGAGAGCGCGCGCGCGCGAGCTTAAATCATCTGCGGCTGCAGCGGCGCACGCAGGTGACTCGTTAGTGAGGAGGCGCGAGAACGGAGCGCGGGAAATCGGCGCCACTCTATCTGCACCTGCGGCTTTATTGATCAATCAGCACGTCACAACATCGGACTGATACGTCAAAAGGAAGAGCGCGTGGAAACGATGGCTCTGCAGGTGGACCTGTCTGTTAATTTAATAAAGGAAATCAGGAAACATCACGAAGAAAAAGAGACGAGTTATGTGTGATCAACAAGAATTTCTAAAGAGGAACTTTGTAAAAAAGACGGTTTGGGAATGATCCTGCGCCATGTTGGATGATCTTAAACCACATTCTTTGTCTTCTGTGTTAATAATATCTGATTGTTTAAAAATTGTAATAGTCAATATAATACGTCCAGCAGTATCGATGTCAACTGAATTTATTTTATTTATTATTAATTTTTTACGTTCAGTGTTGTTATGATGCAGAAGACAAAATCCCTCCTTATATTGGATTTGGGGAAGAAATAATAAATGTGCTCCCGTATTTCTTTGCTACGTTTTTTATTATTGTTTTTAACAAAAATAGTATCTTTCTGTTTTCAGCTTTTGTTAGCATTTAGACTTAGCGTTTATCTTATCAGTGATGAGTTTCCCTAAATCGATGCTCAATATTAGCGATTAACGCGTAACTTTAAAATACACGCAGCTAATTTCCGAGGTGCTTTTTCGTTCGTTTTCTAAAATCCTGTTTAAGCAGCCACTTTATAAAGTCTTATTACCCTGGTCCTGAATTCTTCTACAAAAATATAATCACATATCGACGGTAATGTAGCCGATTGGCACTGATTTCATTTTAAGCAGACGCTTTATATTTATGCCTTTCTAACACGTTTTTTTTTTTTTTTATTTCCTCTTCGCTTATCTTTACAGAAGTATTATTTTTTTTGCTTTCAAAATTTTCCACCTTAAAAAAACTGCTGTATTTTTAAATAAGTAAATTACAATGTTCACATGTTTACAGTTTTTTAATGTATAACGCTATGAATTCTGCCATATGTTGCTTGCGTTCAATGTTTTTACAGTAGTGATGAACTTCTCCAGGCTGGTGGTCAGGCTCTGACATTGCAAGCCAAAGTTTGCTTTCATTTTGGAGACGGGAATCATCCCAACTGACTATAAAGCGGGACCTGTCGTACTGTGTGCAATGGGAAGGGTGATTATCAGGATTGTAGCGAATGCAAGGGGATAACATGGCTCTCAGTGACAGGTAAGGTCCTTGTTAGTGTCATCATTTTTAGGACCCATGACCTCTTGCTTACCTACCAGAGACCAGAGCAGTCTGGTTTTATGCCTAAGAAGTCTGCCATTGACCACATCCTGCCACTGAGGGTTCTCATGGTGTTCAACCGCGAAAATCGTCAGAGGTTCTTTGCATTCTTTGTCAATTTTCATAAAGCATTTGACTCAGTTGACTGAGCTGCCCTGTGGGACATCCTGAGACTTCATGGGAGTCACTGAAGGTTGCTGGATTTCATGGCCGGGCTGTACACTGGTATAGTAAGTGCTGTGCCGAGAGAATGCAAACCCTCTTTGTTTTTCCCAGTTGATTCTGAGGTCCAACAGTGACGTGTTCTGCTCCTACTCTGTTCAATGCTGGCAGGGTCGTGGGGTCCAGCAGCTGTGGGGCATCTGTTGGTGAAAAGACATTCACAGATCTTGATTTTTAAATATGAAAAGTGTTGTTTTTTTAATGATGTGAAATATAATAAAACAAATCCGCTTTTATTCAAAAATATAACTGCAGACAAAGAACCCGCGTTAGGGTGGGTCATTGACACGCAGTTGCTACGACTGCTTCGGTTGCAAAACGGTATCAACTGTTGACTGGTAATCAGAACTTCATGGGTTTGATCGCCGACAAGTCTGTTTTGAGAAGTGAACTGCTCTTATTCTTACTATCATCTTCTTTAATAAAACCCTTGTGTGCGTCCAGTGTCTGTGTGTGTGTGTGTGTGTGTGTGTGTCTTCTGGAGAAGTGCGCATGTGCGGGGCCACATTGCACTTGTTCTGTCTCTTCCTGTGCAGGGAGAGACGGACACATGCACACACAAGTCTCACTCACTCACTTACACACACACACACACACAGACACGCACACATGAGACAAACAGCCACGCGTGACAGACAGACAGACAGACAGACATGCACACAGACACAGAGGCGTGCGCTTAAGAGACACACACGTGAGAGACACACACACACAGGTGCGTGCGTGCATTGTTGAAATGTTACTTTTCTTGGTTGTTTATTAAATTACAGATTTTTCAAATGTTAATTTTTTCCCTGTGCTTAAAACTCATTAAAAAAAGAGTTTTTAGCGAGCGGGTCATAATGCTGTAGCGTAAATTCTTGCAGTGTTAGTTTTCTTTGTTGTACAAGGTTTTCTCAGTGTTATTCAATGTTTTTACATTTAGTTTACTATTACGCTGTGCTTTCTATGGTATAGTTAACTATATTTGTGCTCAAAAACTTAAAAAAAATATATATTTACATACAGTTCATTCGGTCTGGAGCCGATTATGGTCGTCAAGCGAAGTTTCACTGTATTACTGTTGGACAAAATTACAGGCATTTCACGGAAATACAAACCAGTATTACTGAGAGAGAAAATTAAAGGCACACAATACAGTGACGCATATTACAGCCACATACAAGGTCCCTTGCCATTTAATATAAACTGTTCATACAAATGTTTATGCACTACTGTTCTAGTGCCCGCTATTTTAACGGGTTTAATGTATAGTTTTAGAATAAAAATATACATTTGATTCCACTCTGTTACAGCCGGTGTAAATGTATGATACTTGTAAAGGTTAGCTTTTTTTTTTTATTATTCAGTTTTATTCTCTCAGTTGCGTTCATGAACCTCCCCACCCCATTTGACACTGCTGTTTTCACATGAAGACAGGCTATAACAGAAGTGTTTTCAGATCATGACGACAGTTCAACATTGGAGTAAGAATGCACGCCGCACTGTTGCCATCGCTGCAATTTGTATATGTACATGAGAAGATCTGCAGTCTACTTATGACATTACGCAGTAGGAAGTAAGTAAATAACTCAAGGTAAATAACATTTGATCTGGTTTTTACGTAAGTAACATATAAATGTTAATGTTTTGGGGCACATGCATAGTCCAGTTCTAAACACTACCATGAAGAGTCGCTCGCGTACTGAAGAGTCTATAGCTGAAGGTTGAATTTGCCGTCGCTGTACTTTGTATATAAGAGCCAGATCGAATTTTATTTACCTTTACGCTGTAGGAATTAAGTAAATAAGTAAAGTCATAAGTAGACTGCAGATCTTGCCTTGTAAATACTGTATACAAAGTTCATCGATGGCAAAAGTGTGGCGTGCATTCTTGCTCCGATGTAGAACGATCAACATCATCTGAATACACCCTGTTATAGTAAGTGTTTATGTGAAAACTGCAGTGTCAAATGTTGTGGTGGGATCGTGAACGCAACTGAGAGAATAAAACTATATAAAAAACAAAACAAAGCTAACCTTTCCAAGTGTCATAAATTACACCGGCTGTTACAGACTGGAATTAAATGTATGTTTTTATTCTAAAATAGTAAGATTAAGAGCAGCTGATTTCTCAAAACAGACTCCTCCGGGATCGAACCTGTGAAGTTTTGATTACCAGTCAACAGTTGATACCGTTGCGCCACCGAAGCGCTCGTAGTAAATGGGTGTCAATGTCACACCCTAACACTGGTTGTTTTTCTGCAGTTATATTCTTGAAAAGAAGCGCACTTTTTCTGTTATATTTGTACCTTTTGTGAAAGTGTTTCTTTAGTATTTGGACTTCAGGCTTCACACATTATACACTTCATGTCTACATTCTGTCAATTATTACTAAAACATGAAAAACGTTTCTTTTTTAATGATGTGTTTGCAGAGGTCATTATAGACAGCGAACACACATGAAATGCAAGTGCTCCAAATAACGATACAGTATTTATGAAAGGTGTGATTTTGCTTGACTTCTCACTCTATACAACTCCAAACAACTGACACGCAGGTAAACAGACTTGAGGTGAGACAGCTGTGCGGCGGTGGGGGATGTGATGGCAGGCTGCTTGCTGTTTGTTGCTTATCGACACATTTACACGACAAAAGACGCTGATGGAGAGGTGCGAAGCGATTTAAGGTGGGACATATCTACAAGTTTTTTCGTAGGCTCTGGTAATTCTAGTGTTAAAAGGAAGTTGCTGCTTTGAAAGCTCCGTTTATGGTAAGCAAAAATCCAAAAAATTAGGAGGGGTTCTCAAACTTTGTCATATGACTGTAAGTAATATAATAGTTATAATGTGTTACTAACCTGTTCTGTTTCTCTTCACTGGACTCAAATGTGGCACTTGGTGCCCACTGCCCACCTGCCTAAGGTAAAGTTGTCTCTGATGGAGGATTTCCGGAATCGTCAGGTAGAGGGATCCTTCCATCGGATTGGCTGTCATCGCTCTGACTCAGCTGTGGAATGGCCAATATTGGGAGGCAGCTTGATGGCGGAGGTCTGCAGGACTCTAAACAAATTCAAATCATATTATGAGATATCATCTTCTGTTGAATTTTGCTCTGTACTTGTAGTATTTCTTTTGCACTTTTATACTGTATTGAGGATTACTTGTGTTCTGTTCTGTGTATTGTGTTGTATTGACCCCCTTTTTTGATACATACTGCAAACCCAACCTACCTGCAAAGGGGTCTCTTTTTGAATTGCCTTTCCCAAGGTTTCTTCCATTTTTTCCCTACAGGGTATTTTCCTTGTCTTCTTAGAGAGTCAAGGCTGGGGGGCTGTCATAAGGCACGGCCTGTTAAAACCCATTGCAGCACTTCTTGTGTGATTTTAGGTAAAAATTCCCCAGGTGCCCATACACAGGAGACAACTATTTGACCAGCTTGGTGACTGTGGACAGCACATCTGGAGTGGCCTACCCAAGTCATTACAAGAGATTTGTGTTTGAGATGTTTGCTTTTGTGGATCCTGTAGCTCAGCAGGCTTTGGCTGAATAGGTAGACTTCTTGTCTTATGGTGCTTTGAAGCCTACCACAGCATACTTCAGGAAAGGCCAAAAGAGCCTCAGTTTTGGGTATGCGTAGACCAAAGAGGGCTTATATATATATAAATCCAACCCCCAAGTAGTGATTTAGGGTAAAATAACACATTTTGTCCCTGCTTTCTCTGTAGGTCTTCATCTACTGTGCTGCTGCTGCCTGCTATCCTTCTGCCACAGACTCCTGCACTCAGAGTTGACCTGTGAGGAGCCTAGTTTTTTAACTTGATAACTGATGCTGGCTATCTTAGAGAGAACTGCTTCCACTGCTCTAGCTCAGAATTTGACAGAACTATCCATTGCAAATAGAGTCAACATACTAACGCCCAGCCCCAAACAAGATGGCTTGTAATGCCTTAGTTGAACTAATCCTTACCCCCTTTCTGCTTTCAGGATCTGGCAGAGCTGCAGACAAGATGTCACAAATTCATTCATCCAGGAAGAATGTGCTCCTTCACAGTGGTCCTGTTGTCATTGAGGCTGACCAGCTGCAAACCTCCAGGCTGGAGCAGAAAGGTAACCATCTTGATTCTCATACTGGAGGTCTGCTTGTGGGTTTGTTGGCTGCTTGGTCTTCATCCTTCACTGTATGGCTTGCAGAGTAAGTGTCCTTTGTCTCTCTCCCCACAGCTTCTCTTCCTACTGGATACCTGGTGCTGGGAGCTGCAGCTGCCTTGTTGATGGTTGCACTGGTTTTTACTCTACTGCGTGTGAGGAGGCTGAACAGGAAGAATGTGGATCTGAAATTTTAATAAACCTTTTTGCGGTACATAAAAGAAAAAAAAAATGAATTGCTCAAGGGCTGGGTGGGCAGGTGGAGCAGACCAGTGGTGATTGGAGCAGCGTTTCTAAACCTTAAGAATTTTTCGATCAGTTTTTTTAAATCCCAGCCTGTAACATTTTTCCAAAAGGAGCCCACTAATTTGTGGATATATATATATATATATATATATATATATATATATATATATATATAATGTGTTCTCTCATTCCTACATTTATCTAACTACTAGGCTGACCCGACTTCTAAGTTGACCACTTAAGGCAATTCAATATTTAGATCAATAAGATATTTTATACAAACCCATTAATTTGGTTATATTGCATTTGAGTGGTATTTAATACTCAGTTTCTGGTTTTGTGATGAAATTTTAAACTTTCTATATTGAGGTCGCCCTTTTGAACTCCCCTGATATTTACTACGCGGTGAGGCATTTGTACTCCAATTTCCAGAGACATAATTTTGTCTATTTTTCCAACGCATCACGCACAAAAGCAAGGGAACGATGGGAGCACCAGAACTCTGCTCACATCATGTCGCTTCATATCGCAAGAAGTAAGTCTGTGATAAGTGGAATACCGCTACACTGTCCACTCACGGGATGGAAGGACAATCCCAACCGCTTTTATATAGTAAAGAAGATAACGCACAGTCTGGAGTAGAAAAATCATATTTTAACTGGAAAAATGAAACTACAAATACCATCATGCATTGCAAAATGGACGGGGTGTGTGTGAAACTCTGTGCCTGCGTAGCACTCGCGGGACAAAAGGACAATCCCGACCGATTTTCAAATAGAAAGATTCTAGTATTGTAGTTCAGTTTTAGTTTCAATAGATTATTTATTTATTTATTTATTTATTTATTTATTTTTTGCTGTCAGTTTGACAGTTTGAGAACCACTGCTTTGGAGTTTGACTTTTTTTGAGAGTGATAGCCGTCACATCTCTAACACATTAGGATTTCTAGTCTTGGGACAAATGCAGGTGTCCTGGGGTGGGGGGTCCCTTGTTACCTGAACTTTGACATGCTTGTGTTTTTATATATGGACCTCCCATATGCATACTTGTAACTTTGTATTTAATGATGTGGGGAGATTCTTGTACAGCACTTTATCTTTGACTCTAGTCTCTTACCTCTGCTTTTCAGGTTCATTAATTCCACTTCATACAATCCTCTAGATGTTGGTTTCATTTTATTTTCTCTCTCCAATCCCATCCTAACATTATCTCTTGCTTATGATTTATCCTCTGTTTAATGGTGCATTACTTCATGTTCTCCAGTAGAGGGTGTGTTTTTATTTATTTTTTTTTTAGTTGCCATGCATGTGGTTGTCTTGCCCTACAATGGATAGCCTCCCTCTTAATACCCTGGTACTCTGACCACCTCCTGTCTGTATTTGCAGTGAGTGGTGCTTTCTGGTTCTTGACATATTGTAGGCTGATGACCCTAGTTTATTGTGCCGTCAGTTAACTCGCTACACCTGCAGTCTCTTTTGGTTTGTATAATTCAAGAGCTCATGATGGTAGTATGTAGTGGTTAAGGTGCCTTTAAACCTTCCTGCTGGAGCTTGTGCGTTTAAATCCCACTACTGCCACCACCGTATTGTAAAGAAGTCCGGTTTTATTTGCCTGCTTTATGGCAGCAAGGTTGCCAGTGTTACTAAGTGTAGGTCCTACTGGTTTATGACCTATGGTGATCTTCCTCTATTGTGTAGACCAGGGGTCCTCAATCAGTCCTGGAGGACTGCAGTGTCTGCAGGTTTTTGTTTTAACCCGGCTGCTTATTTAGAAAGCAATTCTTGCCAATAACTTAATTTCATTCCTTAGTGCTTTAACTCTATCAGGTAATTTTCATATCCTATATTTTCTTCTCCTTTCTAACATCAAAGGATGTCATCCAAATGATCTGAAGACTAAAATGGATGAGTAAATCTCAGTCCTTTTTCTCTTAAACCCAGTAGTGCATGGTAAATACACACGGGTGTAAATGGTAACAAGCTAAATTGAGAAATGCTGGTCTCTTTTGTCATTTGCATGTTTGTAATTGGGAGCAATTTAAAACCAAAAACACAGCTAATTAAGACTAAAATGAGCAACAAGTGTTCAAAATCTTAACAAGTGAGACCACTAAAGTAAAGCAGAAGTGTTACTTGAGCAATAAATGTTTCTTATTAAGCAACTGGGTTGGAGCAAAAACCTGCAGCCCACCAGGACTGAGGACCCTGTAGACCATCTAATACACCCCCCTTGTACCTCTAGCGGTTAATTAAAGGATCAGGCAGGAGTTACTTTCCACATTTTTTTAGTAGCTTGCCCAAAACCCATGCAGTTTGCCTGTTGGTAAACCATCCCCTTGCAGCCTAAGTAGCAGTGCACCTTTCTGGCCATAGGACACTCTTTGCTTGTCTTTAGTCCAGCTTGCTTTTTTGTGGTCTTTTTTAATGGGTCACATGTCTGAAGCTGTAGGGCTGCCAAGATTATAGTCCCCTTCATGACCAGTGAAGGTAGAGTGATCAACTTTATAGTAGTCTTGCACAAAACAAACAGGGTGTTTTGTGATACAGAATGGCCTTTGACTCAAAAGCAGCCATTTTACACCAATAGAATTCAGGCACAGCTACCTACCCCCATTGCTTTATTTAGGCACTTTATGGCTTTCCAAAGGAGGATGTCTCAAACTGGAAATCCAAACATGGTTTCCTCTAACCCCTAGGCTGGTCTGGTGTTTCATTTTCCAAACCCCGCTCCATGTAATTCCCTAATCGTGAGTCTGCCCTAATGATTAGGATGGTTAGGTAAACCTCCAGAGCTCTCCTGGTTTTAAATGAGGAAATTAAACGGGTCTCCGGCAACCCTAACCTTGCATGTGTTTTGTCTACTTTTACATATGAAGCATATGACTTAGCTTTCTTAACGTCTAAATTAGAAATCGGTACACCACACGGGTCATATATTTAGTTGCTTGGTCTACCAAAAGAATAATGGCTCACTGATGCAGCTTTGTGTTGCTCCCCATTTGTTCATGTGATCCATTTCTTTTCCAGGTGACTTTGATTTGTGATGACCTTCAACACCCACTTTAGAGAAAAGTGAACCTTTTTTTTTTTTTTTAATAAAACACCCTACATTTCCCTCAATTTATTCTTTTCATGAATGTCCGCTCTTGTTGGCCTCCTTTTAAAAGCTTGCAACAGTGAATGCAAAAGAATTGAGGGGGGTCCCCCACATGCAGATTTAAATTGTAGTTCAGTGGCTTGTTGGTGGTGCAGTGGTAGCAATACTGCCTCACAGTAAGGAGACCTGGGTTTGCTTCCCGGGTCCTCCCTGCATGGAGTTTACGTGTTCTCCCTGTGTCTGCGTGGGTTTCCTCCCACAGTCCAAACTTGTAGGTTAGATGCATTGGCAGTCCTAAATTAACCTGTGTGTATGCCCTGTGCTGAGCTGGCACCCGCCTGGGGTTTGTTTCCTGCCTTGTGCCCTGTGCTGGCTGGGATTGTCTCCAGTAGACCCCCCCCATAATAACCCTGTAGTTTAGGATATAGTGGGTTGGATGATGGATGGATGGCTAGTTGGGGAACCCATTAATGTGATGCTATTTGGTCCCAGGGGTGTTTCAGGGCCTTTAGTGTCCCGTCTGTGATAGAAATGTCTGCACTTACATTTATGTCAAATTAAGGATGGGGGGGTCTCTGAAGTTATGTGCACATTTTTAAAATCCAGGGTTTTAATTTGGTAGTCCTAAAGATTAGGGGCTTACCACTATGGAGCAGGGGCTGCTAGAATAGATGAGGGGCTCATATTGCATTAGGATTGTACTATCGGACGTTATCTGAATCTCCATGCTTGCTGTTTAACATCATAGCCTGCGCTTATTCTTCAGAGACTATTCAGGATTATATTCTAGGTTTATAGTATTTGGATTGTATTGCCGATAGATTTCTCTACTCCGGTGCTTCCCAAACTTTTTGTTCCAATCTGCTTTTAATTGGACTCCTGGGTTAATTAAGTGATGTGTTGTATACCAAGTTCTGTTTTGGGAACAATATAAAAATTAGATTAAGTTTGCCTGGTCCATTTTTTTTTCTTCTCCCCCCAGTTGTATGAGAATGTATTTTCTATAGAACAATATTTAGTTGTGGTGGTCTACTTTTCCAGGTGTTTTAATCTATTGTTTACTAATGAGTGGGTCTGATGGTAAAGTAGTTGCAGCCTTTGATTTTTCCATGTTTTCTGGGTTGTGTTCTGCTCATTTTTTTTTTTTTTAATGTCATTAAGCGGGAAAACTGCACACGGGCAAAATTATAATGAAATCAACAAAAGAGTTAAGCATTGAAATCAAGAGAAAAAAGCAGAAATATTTCTAAATGTCTTAAATGTAAAAACCATGCTGATATGACTTGAGAAACAGTAGGTCGACGAGATGTGATCTTCACAGAAGATACTTAAGACTAGACCGATTGACCCAGGGTCGTCTAGCAATGACGTAGAACATGAAATTCTTGCAAGACACGCCCTACTTGCAAATAAATAAGAGCAAAGGCAGCCAGCAACACAGTCGGTCGTGTTTTGGCTTTGAGCGCACACAGATCCAGGGCTCTCGGTGCATATAGAGACTCGAAAGCATTGGAGAGACAAAAAAAGATTAATCTAGGGGCAAATTCAGAAAACAAGGAAAGTGATTATCAGCCTGGAATAAGTGGAACTGGCGGGGGAAAAAAAAAAGCACGTCTAATCGGGATGTTGGTTCTATACACGTGCAGAGCAGGTTAGAGATTATGAAAATGGTAGAAATTGAAAGGCTAAAAAAAAGTGTTCTGATAAACATGTGGAGAAAGTAAGAACATTAGAAAGTATATAAAAAAAATCTAAAGATTGCAGGAGTGCAAACAAATGGAAATTATTACTCGAAAATGGGAAAATAATCACCACAGACCAGGTGTCCTAAACAAAGTAAAACATCATAAACGGGTTAAACAAGGGGCCAAACACATGCAGAGCGGGTTAAAGGAAATAAAAAATGGAATTTAAAAGACTCAAAAGAAAAAAAAAATGTAGGCGTAAAATGCATGCAGAGAAAGATACAGAAATGAAAGCAGAAAAAAATGACGGTGTCAAAACAAAGAAAGTAAAGATTGCATTAGCGCAAAGAAAGAGAAATTATTACTTGGAGAAATAAAGAAAAGGTGAATAGAGATCGAATATATGGACACAGGTGATACGTCAGAAGTATGTAAATATTGTAAGGCTTTGAAGTTTAAGTCAAGAGAATTTCAAAAACGGAGTTTACCTCGCATGCATTTATTGGTTACTTTGCAAAAAAAAACTGCTGATGACATCGATCATTTTGTCTGTGCTGAAATTCCAAACAGAAAGCTATCGCGAATTATCGTACAAAGTCATTAAACACGTCTTGCGGATCTCACAGCACGTTGGGACTCGAAAGATTCCAAATATTGTTTTTACAGAAGTTCTGAAATAAAAGTGAAACTAATGAAATAGCAACAATTCAAAGAAAAGAAAAAAAAATCTTAAGTGTGGATCTGGAAAAACAAACGTTTTGGCGAGTGAAGCGAGCAGGGGACAAAGCCCCCTAGTGTGTGTGTGTGTGTGTGTGTGTGTATGTATGTGTGTGTATATTTAGTTTTCTAATGTTATATTGTTTCCAAACCACATAACTTGGTAAATAACACATTGCTTAATTAGCCCAGGAGTTCAATTAACACAGCAGCTGGATGGAACAAAAACCTGCAGGCACAGGGTGTGTCCCCAGGACCGAGTTTGGGAAACACTGCAATACATTTTTTTTTTTTAAGCCCAAAATCACACAACAAGTGCTGCAATGGGCTTAAACCGACCCTGTCTTTTGACAGCCTTGACTCTGTAAGAAGACCAGAAAATCTGGGGTGGGGGCAGGCGTGAAGAAACCTGTTCCAGTTAGGTGAGGCATGCAGTTGGTGTCAAAAAAAAGGGGAATTATAATACACAGAACAGAACATAAATAATCAATACAACAGTAACATAAAAAAAATATTACAAATACAGAGCCCAATTTAACACTAGAATTACCAGAGCCTACAAAAAACTCTTCACACCTCTCCGTCAGCGTCTTTTGTCTTGTAAATGTGTTGATAAGCACAAACAGCCTGCTATCCCATCCTCCCACCGCCGTAGAACGGGCACAAAGTTCTCCCAGTTCCAGCCTTGATTATCTGGGAGTCGGCACCTACCGCTCTATAGCGAAATAAGAGATGGTTGTAGAAATGGAACACAAATGAAATGCATGTGTTCCAAATAATCTATGTAAACACATTGTTAAAACAAATGTTTTTCATATTTTAGTAATAAATGAAAATGTCAACATGAACCGTATAATGTAAATCCTGAAGTCCAAAGATCAAATAAACACTATAGATATTTATCAAAATCACTTTATAATTAAATAAATTACCCACACACCCAATGTGGATGATTAGAGACTTTATCCAAAATGTATTTGCATCGATTCCTAACTTGAACACTTACAAAATTATAATTTGTTTTAAATCCGGACCTAGATAGGTCTTCAGCTACAGGGACGATAACATCTAATACTGCCAAAATAATCACACAATTTTAAATTGATCATAACTTATCAGACCCCGGGAGATTTCTAAATCCATATTTAAGAGCATAGTAGTAGAGTAGTTACTCAAGAATTCATCATTTCTTTAGAGATAACAGTTTCTTGCCCACGATCAAATCTTGTAAATACGATGCTACTGTTATCTCTGACCACCCCCCTCTGATCATGGAGCTCACATTAGTGTGCCCCACATACTCATCTCGCAGTTAATGTCTTAACCTCCTGTTATTAGCAGACAAGAACTGTACAGAATTTATATCCAAGCAAATTATTTTTTTATTTTTTGAGATGAATGCATCCTCTGAGGTTTCTGCAGGAATATACTGGAGAAACTCTGAAGGCTTTTTTAAGGGAATGGATTATCTCATATCTTAAACACAAAATAAATTGGAAGCCAAGAAGACCTCAGAATTAATCAGTGAAATTACCAGAACTGATCACAAACAAGGTAGGTCCCCAAAGGACCTCAATTCAGAACTCTACCTCTTAACAACAAAAGAAATGGAACAACTCATTTATTAAATTGAGATATCATTACTATGAAAAGGAGAGAAGGCTAACAAGATCTTCGCTCAACAAATCCACAAACAGGAAGTTTGCTATGCAATATCAGCAATCGACAATACAGATGGAGACAAAATCATTGTCGACGAAAATATGATGCACACATTTTCAGACTACTACAGAGAGATTGAAAGAGGTCCCCAGATATTCTGTTGTAACTCCTGTTAGGATGAAGCAATCTGAACCAAAAAAATCCGCTCTATACCTTGACGTCTGTGTAATCGATTGCATTTAATGCATTGCTGGAAGTGGTTTCTGTTTTCTGCCTGACACATTTCGACGCAATGCTCCATGTTTCTGAATTTATCGGCTAGCGTCTTGGGGGGTGGGGGGGCTGTGTAGCAGCAATTTCACGTTGGATGTTTTCCTTCAAATCTTCTACAGTGCAAGGCTTGTTCCGTTAGACTTTTCCAAATGACGAAGTCTGGTGGTGACAGATTCAGGCAACTGTGGTGGCCAAAGCACCTTTCAAATTACCTTGCTGCCGAAGAAGGACTCAGTTTCTGCCATGCTCCTTGCCGATGTGTGACATGTTGCTCCATCTTGCTGGAAGTCACCTTCCGTTAACTCACAATCATCCAGTTGCTGCTCAGTACTTTACACCAGTGGTTCTCAAATTTTGGGGCGGGTCACCCTAGGGGAGTGTGAAGTAACAAAAAGGTGGGCGTGAAGATGTGAAAAAAATATTAAAACATACAAAGACTCAGCATCCTTGACTATAGGCCATTTATCAGCCAAGTATACCTTCTTTACGTACACTCCCCTGCTACTGAGTGGATGTCTCACCCTCAGCCTTAATAAACCTCGCAGCACAGAGGTAATGGCAAATCTCCGGCTACACCAGATGCTCAAAGAAATCTAACTTATTACTTCAATCACTCTAGACCAGTGGTTCTCAATCTGTGGGGGGGCCCCCTAGGGGGGCGCGAAGATGTGAAAAAAAGAAAACAAGAATCGAAAATATGAAAAATGCATCTATTGAAACCAAAACAAATTAACTTAAACTACATTCTGGTAATAGAAAAATAAATATAGAGTTAGATAAATGTCAATAAAAGTTAAGCAGGTATAATAAAATATGCATCTATGATATATCATTAATTAAAAAAGAACAAATTGGTATTAGTGGGCTCCTTTCAAAAAAATATTAGGGGGGCGTGATTAAAACTGTTATGAAAACTCAGGTCACAAATAAGTAAAGGTTGATAAACGCTGCTGGAAACCACCATCCTGATGAGAAGTCGAGTGACAGAGTGAAGGAGTACATGCATCCATGTATGCATCTACGGTATCCACGGTATGCACCCAGACGTTGCAAATGGTGGTTAAGGGTCAAGACAGTTAGTCTGGCGCCTACCTCATTGCTCCGACGCAGGGGTATCCCAGCTTGTTCGAAGCTCCATATACTGAAGAGCACATTGCACATTGTTTCGTTCAAATTGCGTTGTCCTAGCGAGAGTTATTACAGAATATTCGGGGCCTCTTTCAAGCAAATCTCCCTGTATAAGTTCTTATATTCTAATCAGTTTAAAGAATACAAGACAAAATCTAATGCGTCTTTTGATACATTACAGATACCACAACTAGATACACTCAGTGCAGTGGAACTGGATAAACCTGACAATCTCAGAGTTACTAGATGCTATAAACTTACTTCAGAGTGGGAAAGCAGCAGGACCTGACGGCTACCTGCTGAATTTTATAAAAAGTTAGCTCCCCTTTATTAGCAACAATTATGAAGCCAAAACCAATAAAATTCTACCTGACACTTTGCACCAAGCATTAATTACCGTTTTTCCTAAGGAAAATAAGGACTTATTACAAAGTGCATCATACAGACCAGTCTCACTTCTGAATAACGATGTTAAGATACTCTCCAAAGTCCTAGGTGGAAGGATTGAGAAAGTGTTCAGTTCAGTAATATCACAAGATCAAACTGGATTTATTAAAGGCAGACATTTGGCTTCCAATCTTAGACTTTGTTGGTGAATATATTACATTAAACAGGCGTCGAACACCCCTGGAGACCTTATTTTCTTGGATTCAGAAAAAGCATTTGATATGGTTGAATGGAAGTAACTTTTCACTACAGTGGAGAAATTTGGGTTTAGCCTGAACATACAGTGCAAAGTATTCACAGCGCATCACTTTTTCCACATTTTCTTATGTTACAGCCTTATTCCAAAATGGATTAAATTCATTTTTTTCCTCAGAATTCTACACACAACCCCATAATGACAATGTGAAAAAAGTTTACCTGAGGTTTTTGCAAATTTATTAAAAATAAAAAAAAAAAATTGAGAAATCACATGTTCATAAGTATCCACAGCCTTTGCCATGAAGCTCCAAATTGAGCTCAGGTCCATCCTGTTTCCCCTGATCATCCTTGAGATGTTTCTGCAGCTTAATTGGAGTACACCTGTGGTAAATTCAGGTGACTGGACATGATTTGGAAAGGCACACACCTATTTATATAAGGTCCCACAGTTGACAGCTCATGTCAGAGCACAAACCAAGCATGAAGTCCAAGGAATTGTCTGTAGACCACCGAGACAGGATTGTCTCGAGGCACAAATCTGGGGAAGGTTACAGAAAACATTCTGCTGCTGTTGAAGGTCCCAATGAGCACAGTGGCCTCCATCATCCATAAGTGGAAGAAGTTTGAAACCATCAGGACTCTTCCTAGAGCTGGCCGGCCATCTAAACTGAGCGATTGGGGGAGAAGGGCCTTAGTCAGGGAGGTGACCAAGAACCCGATGGTCATTCTGTCAGAGCACCAGAGGTCCTGGAGAGAGGAGAACCTTCCAGAAGGACAACCATCTCTGCAGCAATTCGCCAATCAGGCCTGTATGGTAGAGTGGCCAGACGGAAGCCACTCCTTAGTAAAAGGCACATGGCAGCCCGTCTGGAGTTTGCTAAAAGGCACCTGAAGTACTCTAAGACCATCCATCCATCCATTGTCTAACCCGCTGAATCCGAATACAGGGTCACGGGGGTCTGCTGGAGCCAATCCCAGCCAACACAGGGCACAAGGCAGGAACCAATCCTGGGCAGGGTGCCAACCCACCGCAGGACACACACAAACACACCCACACACCAAGCACACACTAGGGCCAATTTAGAATTGCCAATCCACCTAACCTGCATGTCTTTGGATTGTGGGAGGAAACCGGAGTGCCCGGAGGAAACCCACGCAGACACGGGGAGAACATGCAAACTCCACGCAGGGAGGACCCGGGAAGCGAACCCGGGTCTCCTAACTGCGAGGCAGCAGGTCAATACCATCCCTACAGTGAAGCATGGTGGTGGCAGCATCATGCTGTGGGGGCAGGAACTGGGAGACTAGTCAGTATAAAGGGAAAGATGACAGCATCAATATACAGAGACATCCTGGATGAAAACCTGCTCCAGAGCACTCTTGACCTCAGACTGGGGTGACGGTTCATCTTTCAGCAGGACAACGACCCTAAGCACACAGCCAAGATATCAAAGGAGTGGCTTCAGGACAACTCTGTGAATGTCCTTGAGTGGCCCAGACTTGAATCTGATTGAACATCTCTGGAGAGATCTTAAAATGGCTGTGCACCGACGCTTCCCATCCAGCCTGATGGAGCTTGAGAGGTGCTGCAAAGAGGAATGGGCGAAACTGGCCAAGGATAGGTGTGCCAAGCTTGTGGCATCACATTCAGAAGGACTTGAGGCTGGAATTGCTGCCAAAGGGGCATCGACAAAGTATTGAGCAAAGGCTGTGAATACTTATGAACATGGGATTTCTCAGTTGTTTTATTTTTAATAAATTTGCAAAAACCTCAAGTAAACTTTTTTCACGTTGTCATTATGGGATGTTGTGTGTAGAATTCTGAGGAAAAAAAGGAATTTAATCCATTTTGGAATAAGGCTGTAACATAACAAAATGTGGAAAAAGTGATGCGCTGTGAATACTTTCCGGATGCACTGTATGTGCATGGATCAAACTACCGTATACCAATCCAGAATCTTCAATTTTTATTAACAACATTAATTCAGACTACTTTAAACTAGAACGTGGTACCAGACAAGGATGCCCACTGTCACCATTGCTATTTGCAACTACCATTGAGCCACTGGCAGTTCACATTCGAAATGCATCAGAGATAAAGGGGATTATCAGAGAAGGACTTGAACAGAAAATTTCTCAATATGCAGATGTTATGGTACTGTATATATCATACCTACAAAATACTGTGCCTGCAGTCCTAACAGCACTACCAGAATTTCAAAAGATATCTGGACTCAAAATTATTTTTAACAAAAGTCTGCTCTTTCCAGTGAATTCTCAAGCACACAATATCAGATTGGACTCCATCCTTTTTATTATCGCAGATCAGTTTAAATACTGAGGGGTCAACATCAGAAGTAAATCTAAAGCTCTTTATCAACAAAATATTGCTGTTTGCATGGATCAAATTAAACAAGACGTGCATAGATGGTCTACCGTCCATCTTACTTTAGCAGGGAGAATAAACACTATCAAGATGAATATCCTTCCAAAGCTTCTGTTATTGTTTCAAAACATCTCCATATACATTAACAAATATTTTTTCTAAGAAATCAGATTCAATCATATCCTCATTTATTTGGGATTCGAAATATCCATGCATTCAACCCTACAAAGACCTAAATCAGAAGGCGGCATGGCACTACCTAATTTCCAATTTTATTACTGGGTGGCAAATATACAAGCAATAAAAACCTGGACATGGACACAAATAGATGAACATACACAGGCTTGGTCCACAATAGAAATCAAATCCTGCAACAGTTCTTTATATTCATTGCATTGGACCCCAATAAATGCAAGTTATCACCAAAATACTAAACAAGCCAATTGTGCTTCACTCACTCAGAATATAAAACCAAAGTAGGAAGCACTTCAAGTTAGAGAATATTTTTATCTGTGGCACCACTACATGATATCCACCTTTTTCAACCCTC
This sequence comes from Polypterus senegalus, assembly GCF_016835505.1. Classification (NCBI taxonomy): domain Eukaryota; kingdom Metazoa; phylum Chordata; class Cladistia; order Polypteriformes; family Polypteridae; genus Polypterus; species Polypterus senegalus. Next base: position 238,987,986 of record NC_053157.1, on the reverse strand, counting down.
TTAAACTTACACAGTTTTTAATGTTTGAAAAACGTATGGGATTAAATCATTTAGAGATTTGTATATACATGTTTTTGCGTCCTATGAACTATTACACCCTACATTTAGTTTCCCATCAACACAATTTTTCCCACTATCTCCAAATTAGAAACTTTGCCAAACAAAACCTGCCGTATTTCCATCACCTCCCACCTATTTCTATTCCAGAAGGTATATTAATCAATCTTGAGGACTTAGACACCATTTCTATAATATATAAAACCATTTTACAGTCCCTCCCTTTCAAAGATCCAAGAGGACAGTCGGAAAAGGATCTCTCACTCAACATCTCAGAAAAGGAAGTGGAAGGTAGCAATGCAGAGAATCCACTCGAGCTCCATATGGGCAAAGCATACAATTATTCAACTCAAAATATATAATCAAGGCATCTCTCTCGTTTAAAACTGTCCAAAATGTTTCCAGGGCGAGAGCCAACCTGTGAACGCTGCAATCGAGCTCCAGCCTCACTGGGTCACATGTTTTGGGCCTGCGCCAAATTAACATCATTCTGGACCAAAATCTTTAAGTGCCTGTCAGTCAGCCTGGGGGTGTCACAATCCCTCCTAACCCACTAACAGCTGTGTTTGGTGGAATCACAGAGGGGCTTAAAGTGGAGAAGGACAAAAAAACTGTCAATTCCTTTACTACAGTATTAGCACGTAGACTTATCTCGCTCAACTGGAAGAATCCTAACTCACCTTTGTTAAGTCAGTGGCTAACTGATGTTATATACACTTTGAAATTGGAAAAAATCAAATTTGGACTTTACGGATCTATACAAAACTTATACAAACCCTGGCAGGATCTAATCAATAACATTTTAGAATAAGCATTTAAATTGAGGAAGTGGGTTCTCTTCCCTTATTTGTTTACTTATTTATTTTTTTTTCCTACTCGTAAAGTTTCACTCTGTTTGCCTTGCTCTCTTTCTCATGGGGGTTGATTTGATTTGATCTCAGTTTTGTAAAATTTGACTTGCTTGTATGGTATGTTATTTTCTTTTAAGAAATTCAATATACTGTTAAAAAAAAAAGAAAATACTTGCATTTTCTATATTGGTGTATTATTTTTCTTCTCTAATTTGAATTTGTTTTTCTGTACATGCAATTACCTCTTTGACTTAAAGATAAAAATATGCTGTATAAATAAATGTTGTTATGGTGTCTTAATTCTGTTTGTTTATTGCACTCCAGAAAACACAGTTATATGATACAACTAGCTGTGCCCCCCAATAAAGATGGGTTGAAATCGAAATAATCCACATAGACCTCAGCATAGTCAGTGCAAATGTTTGCAGTCCACCATCTGTTGGAATGTCCATTGTAATGCATTTAATAGTAGAATGCATGGCCTTTTTAATTAGAACAGATGGTGCACTATAAACATTGGTACTGCTTTTACAAGTTTCATACTAAATGGCGCATCACAGAAAAGTAACAATTGCTGCGAAACACAGATAGACAGACATTTGTCCTTTTAAGGTGGATTCCATTGGAGGTTTGTTTATGGTACTGTGACACTGGGAAGTCATGGGCAGACTGGCCATTAGGGCATTTGGGCAATGCCCGGTGGGCCACAGACTCATGAAATACATTTTATGTACTGTTTACTGTTTGACATTAAAATTAATTTTCTAAACTACTGAACATTATCTGTCCGGTACTGCGATTTATATAGTCCTATATAATATATCGTAATTATGTCATCAAGTTGTTTTAGTTGTCAGTACACAACTCCTTCTTCTTCTTTCGGCTGCTCAGGTTGCCAGGGGTTGCCACAGCGGATCATATTCTTCCATATCTTCCTGTCCTCGTCATCTTGCTCTGTCACACCCATCCCCTGCATGTCCTCTCTCCACCACATCCATAAACCTTCTGTTAGACCTTCCTCCTCCTCTTCCCTGGCAGCTCTATCCTTAGCATCCTTCTCCCAATATACCCCTCATCTCTCCTCTGCACATGTCCAAACCAACACAATCTCGACTCTCTGACTTTGTCTCCCAGCCGTCCAACTTCAGCTGACCCTCTAATGCCCTCATTTCTAATCCTGTCCATCATCGTCACACCCAATGCAAATCTTAGCATCTTTAACTCTGCCACCTCCAGCTCTGTATCCTGTTTTCTGGTCAGTGCCACTGTCTCCAACTCATATATCTGCTTATTTATCAGGTCTAAGTGACTCTCAACCCATCACACCGACGCTTAGAGCGCTGAAGTGTTTCAGGAGGGGACTCAAAAATCACACCTGCTCTTCTCTACCATTAGAGCTGGCACATCGATCTACAGAGGGGGCCATCATACTGTACTGGGCCAGTATGAGGAGCAGATGATGTGTAAACACTATTTATAGACTAAAGTGGTAATGTCCATTTTAACCTCGTAGTTTATTTTATCATTAAGCAGACCGTCGTAAAAGTCATCTTTAAACCGACCTAGTTGTTAATTGCTACCTGCTGCTGGGGCTTCCTGACCTGACAGAAGTGGTAGGCAGCGATTGCCACACAGAACACATTACACTTATGATATTCCAACTCTCTGCACATTTAGAATCCTTAGGTTTATACTTGATGGGAGTAGACTCACACCTGGTGGCATGGATTGTGGACTATCTTACAGACAGACCTCAATATGTGCATCTTGGGAACTGCAGGTCTGACATTGTGTGCAGCAATACAGGGGCGCCGCAGGGGACTGTACTTTCTCCGGTCCTGTTCAATCTATATACATCAGACTTCCAATATGACTCGGAGTCCTGCCACGTGTAAAAGTTCGCTGATGACACTGCTATTGTGGGCTGCATCAGGTGTGGGCAGGAGGAGGAGAACAGAAAGTTAATCAAAGACTTTGTTAAATGGTGCGACTCAAACCACTTACACCTTAACACCAGCAAAACCAAGGAGCTGGTGGTGGATTTTAGGAGGCCCAGGCCCCTCATGGACCCTGTGATCATCAGACGTGACTGTGTGCAAAGGGTGCAGACCTTTAAATATCTGGGAGTGCAGCTGGATGACAAATTGGACTGGACTGCCAATACTGATGCTCTATGTAAGAGAGTACAGAGCAGACTATACTTTCTGAGAAGGTTGGTATCCTTCAACATCTGCAGTAAGATGCTGCAGATGTTCTACCAGACGGTTGTGGCGAGTGCCCTCTTCTACGCTGTGGTGTGCTGGGGTGGCAGCCTAAAGATGAAAGACACCTCACACCTGGAAAAACTTGTTAAGAAGGCAGGCTCTATTGTAGGAGTAAAGTTGGACAGTTTAACATGTGTGGCAGAGCGACGGGCATTAAGCAAACTCCTGTCAATCATGAAGAATCCACTGAACAGTGTCATTGCCAGGCAGAGGAGTAGCTTTAGTGACAGACTTTTGTCACTGTCCTGCTCCACTGACAGACTGAGGAGATCATTCCACTCCTACACTATGCGACTCTTCAATTCAACCCTTTTTTTTTACTATTTAATTTAATATTGTTTCTTTGTATCAGTATACTGCTTCTGGATTATGTGAATTTCCCCTTGGGATTAATAAAGTATCTATCTATCTATCTATCTCTATCTGATATCACTTTCATGATGAAATACATTACAGTATGTGTGTTAAATTTTACAGATAAGACGTTAACTTTGTTTAAATAATGAATACTGTTAATAATAACACGAGATGGAGCAGCCTCGCAGGGAGTCACATCACTGGTGTTACCCACCTTTTTTTTTCTCTCCCCTGGTGGGTTTCCATAGTGTGCTCCGGTTTCCTTCCAAGGACATGCAGGTTTGGTGATACTAAAATGACCCAAGTGTGTGTGTGTGTGTGTG